>NC_068454.1:57433843-57733843 GCF_023373465.1 Oncorhynchus keta
GCTGTGTTCTTAGGCAAAATTGTGAGTGAGCCCACTCTCTTGGCTGAGAAGCAACCCCACACATGACTGGTCTCAGGATGCTTTACTGTTGGCATGACACAGGATGGTAGCGCTCACCTTGTCTTCTCTGGACAAGCTTTTTTCCGGATGCCCCGAAGAATCGGAAAGGGGATTCGTCAGAGAAAATGACTTTACCCCAGTCCTCAGCAGTCCAATCCCTGTACTTTTTGCGGAATATCAGTCTGTCCCTGATGTTTTTCCTGGAGAGAAGTGGCTTCTTTGCTGCCCTTCTTGACACCAGGCCATCCTCAAAAAGTCTTCGCCACACTGTGTGCGTGCAGATGCACTCACACCTGCCTGCTGCCATTCCTGCAAGCTGAATCAACTTTAGGAGACGTTCCTGGCGCTTGCTGGACTTTCTTGGGCGCCCTGAAGCCTTCTTCACAACAATTGAACCGCTTTCCCTGAAGTTCTTGATGATCCGATAAATGGTTGTTTTTAGGTGAAATTCTTACTGGCAGAAATATCCTTGCCTGTGAAGCCCTTTTTGTTCAAAGCAATGATGACGGCACGTGTTTCCTTGCAGGTAACCATGGTTGACAGAGGAAGAACGATGATTCCAAGCACCAGCCTCCTTTTGAAGCTTCCAGTCTGTTATTCGACTCAATCAGCATGACAGAGTGATCTTCAGTCCTCATCAACACTCACACCTGTGTTAACGAGAGAATCACTGACATGATGTCAGCTGGTCCAAGGCTGAAATGCAGTGGAAATGTTTTTTGGGGATTCAGATCATTTGCATGGCAAAGAGGGACTTTGCAATAAATTGCAATTCATCTGATCACCCCTCATAACAATCTGGAGTATATGCAAATTGCCATCATACAAACTGAGGCAGCAGACTTTGTGAAAATTAATATTTGTGTCATTCTCAAAACGTTTGGCCACAACTGTACATAAATGTGCAACACTGTTAAAGACGTCCTAACAGCGATTTTGAACTTTTGCAATTGAAGAGCGATATCCCAACCGCAAATACAGTGAAGTACACACACTATAGGCTAAAAAATTATATATTTTTACACAACCGCAAACTTCAAGGAGAAGAGCATTCAATGAGTTGGTGTGATGGGAATCTGTGATGTCAACAGCCACCTGAGGAATAATAGAGGAGCAATAGAGAGCAAAAAGGGAAAGGCCCACAACCTCACTTGTGCCATGTCATGAAAATCAGGTGCTAAATGAGGTGAAAATGAAACTGGAGTGCCAACCGTGTTTTAGAGTGTAGTTTCAGTGAATTTATGTAAAAAAATAATAATAATAATAATATTTTTTTAAATTTCACATTTAACAGGTAAGCGAGTTGAGAACAAGTTCTCATTTACAGCTGCGACCTGGCCAAGATAAGGTAAGGCAGTGCGACAAAAACAACAACACAGTTTCACATGGGATAAACAAACGCACAGTCATAACACAATAGAAAAATCTATGCACAGTGTGTGCAAATGTAGTGTGAAATGTAGAGGTGAAGTAATTACAATATAGCATTAACACTGGAGTGATAGATGTGCAGATGATGATGTGCAAGTAGGGATATAGGGGTGCAAAAGAGCAAAAAAATATATATAAATAAATCAATAACAATGTGGGGATGAGGTAGTTGGGTACAGGTACAGTGATCAGTAAGCTTCTCTGACAGCTGATACATAAAGTTAGAGAGGAAGATTTAAGTCTCCAGCTTCAGGGATTTTTGCAATTTGTTCCATTCATTGGCGGCAGAGAACTGGAAGGAAAGGCGGCCAAATGAGGTGTTGGCTTTGGGGATGACCAGAGAAATATACCTGCTGGAGCGCATGCTACTGATAGAGATAAGGCTCGGTTTTACCTAGCATAGACTCATAGATGACCTGGAGCCAGTGGGTTTGGTAACAAATATTTAGCGAGGGCCAGCCAACGAGAGCATACAGGTCGCAGTGGTGGGTAGAATATGGGGCTTTGGTGAGAAAACATGTCACACCCTGACCATAGTTTGTTTTGTATGTTTCTATGTTTTGTTTGGTCAGGGTGTGATCTGAGTGGGAATTCTATGTTGTGTGTCTAGTTTGTCTGTTTCTGTGTTTGGCCTGATATGGTTCTCAATCAGAGGCAGGTGTTAGTCATTGTCTCTGATTGGGAACCATATTTAGGAAGCCTGTTTGGTGTTGGGGTTTGTGGGTGATTGTTCCTGTCTTTGTGTTTGTTACACCAGATAGGGCTGTTTTTGGTTTTTCACGGTTTCTTGCTTTTTGTATATTGTTCTATTTTCATCTTTATTAAAGATGTATCACAATAACCACGCTGCGTTTTGGTCCACCACTCATTCAACAGAAGAATCCCGTTACAACAGATGACACTGTGATAGACTACATCCAATTTGCTGAGTAGTGTTGGAGGCTATTTTGTAAATGACATCGCCGAAGTCAAGGATCGGTAGGATAGTCAGTTTTACGAGGGTATGTTTGGCAGCATGAGTGAAGGAGGCTTTTTTTTGCGAAATAGGAATACGATTCTAGATTTAATTTTGGATTGGAGATGCTTAATGTGAGTCTGGAAGGAGAGTTTACAGTCTAACCAGACACCTAGGTATTTGTAGTTGTCCACATATTCTAGAGGTGGATCAGAGAATCACCAGCAGCAAGAGCAACATCATTGATATATACAGAGAAAAGAGTCGGCCCGAGAATTAAACACTGTGGCACCCCCATAGAGACTGCCAGAGGTCCTGACAACAGGCCCTCCAATTTGACACATTGAACTCTGAGAAGTAGTTGGTGAACCAGCCGAGGCAGTCATTTGAGAAACCAAGGCTATGGAGTCTGCCGATAAGAATGCAGTGATTGACAGTCGAAAGCCTTGGCCAGGTTGATGACGACGGCTGCATAGTACTGTCTTTTATCGATGGCGGTTATGATAGTGTTTAGGACCTTGAGCTTGGCTGAGGTGCACCCATGACCAGCTCGGGAAACCAGATTGCATAGTGGAGAAGTACGATGGGATTCAAAATGGGCGGTGGTCTGTTAACTTGTCTTTCGAAGATTTTAGAAAGGCAGGTCAGGATGGATATAGGTCTATAACAGTTTAGGTCTAGATCGTCTCCCCCTTTGAAGAGGGCGATGACTGCGGCAGCTTTCCAATCTTTAGGGATCTCAGACGACACGAAAGAGAGGTTGAACAGGCTAGTAATAGGGGTTGCAACCATTTTGGCGGATAATTTTAGAACGAGAGTCTCCAGGTTGTCTAGCCCTGCTGCTTTGTATTGATCCAGAATTTTGCAGCTCTTTCAGAACATCAGCTATCTGGATTTGGGTGAAGGAGAAGCGGGGGGGGCAGAGCTTTTGGCCCGGGGTAGGAGTAGCCAGGTGGAAAGCATGGCCATTTGACCGTGATGAGGGGTGGTTGTTTGAAGACCGCTAGCAGTGGCTTACTGCCTACTAGCTAGTTAACTGGCTAGCTGCTGATGGGGGTTCCGGTTCTAAAATATAAAATTAGCAGATCCGTACCACATTGGGTGAGGCGGGTTGCAGGAAAGTATATTCAGTCCTTAGATGGAAAGAGTGATTAAAATATATATACACAAAATATATATGGAAATAACGAGGAAGACAAAACACAAGACGGGACAAGAGAAAACACAATGCTACACCATCTTGGAATAAGGATGAAGCTTATCTGCATTTCCTGCAGTGCAGTAAAATTCTCATCAACAAAAGAGTGATCCAATTAAGATCCTACATCTGTAAATCAAAGCATTTACCACTCCTCTTCCCTATACACAGAATACAGTACTGACAGTCAGTATAAGACTTATAAATCTCTGCTCTTTCGTGTATAGTGCATGTACTGTGTGGTCTATGCTCTGGCTCTTACAACCTCACCTTTCCAGTACAGTATAGACAGGTGTCAATAATGTAAATGTTAGATTTTCAACTCCTTATTGAATAAAGATATGAAAAATAAGCAACACAGAAGTACATTTAAACAGATGTTAAATTAACCAAAGTTCTTTTTAATTTACATCTGAAAAACATTGGCTACAGGAACCATTTAAAAAAGTTATTGCCCCAACCACATAAAATTGAACATGAAAGTGTCAACCACAACATTTATCATGTACATTAAAGAGTAGTGCCTCCCACAGCAAGACATACAAATCCAAGTAGTGCAACAGTCTACTTTTTCTATAATTTTTTATAAACTATATTTTATTGAACAGCACAAATCATTTTGGATCAAATTCAAATACCTTAGAAGTTATTTTATTTTATATTCAACCAAAGTTTACTGTGTTGCACCCCACACATACTACTCAGCAATCAAAACTTAACAGACGTTGCACAAGGGGGAAAAGTCCCCATTCAATGAGAAAACCACATCAAAGCATTGAGTGTGCCATGATCTAATCAATGCCATGATATAATCAATCACCATTTTTTTTCTTCATATACAAAGGAAGCATTAATTGCTACAAATAATTATAAATTGAGCCATTAATAAGTAGTACACACACCCAACCCAAGACCAAGTTAACAGTTTTGAAATGTACAAGATATAACAATCCAATAGAGGATTCTCAACAAACTAGACAAGATAAACATCCAGGTAGCCCATTGTGACTTTGCAGACAGGGTATGCCATTTTATTTAACAATCTCTGTTTCCCAGTGGTGTAAAGTACTTAAATACTTTAAAGCACCACCTAAGTATTTTTTGGGGGGGGGGGAGTACCTGTACTTTACTGTTTATAATTTTGACTTCACTATATTCCTAAAGAAAATAATGTACTTTTCACTCCGCACATTTTCCCTGAAACTCAAAAGTACTCTTTACATTTCGAATGCTTAGCCCGGGGCAGTAAAGTTCACGCACTTATCAAGAGAACGCCCCTGGTCAACCCTACTGCCTCTGATCTGGCGCACTCATAGAACACATGCTTTGTTTGTTAATTATGTCTGAGTGTTGGAGTGTGCCCTTGGCTCTCCATACATTTAAAAAACAAAAAAAAGGGTGCTGGTTTGATTAATATAAGGAATTTTAAATTATTTATCCTTTTACTTTTGACACTTAAGTATATATTTTTTTTATTAACTTTTGTTACTTAAGTATATTTAAAATCAAATAGTTTTAGACTTTTACTCAAGTAGAATTTTTCAACTTTTACTTGAGTCATTTTCTTTTAAGGGATGACGATTGGGTAATTTTCCCACCACTGCTGTTTGCTCTTCTAGGGGACTGTGAGCATCTTGTTTCACTCCACAGTGCAGGTCTGTAGAATATAACCTTTGACCCAATTTGGTCCCATTGTCAGAGGGGTCACTTGCAAGATGCTGGACTAGCAAGACCACTATAAACCATACGGTCTAAACCATATAGACCATTAGACACTGGCACAGTTGTCATGTAAAAAGGGGATTCGATTGCCTCTAGCTGTACTTTAGCCTGGTAGAATCCAGAAACATGCTGCAAAGTTGCATGTTACGTAGTTGAATGTTACTTATTTGAATCCGTAGGTTACGTATTTGAATCCTAAAACTTGCTAAAGTCAACAGCATACTGTATTTTCTGCAGTTGATGGCTAAACTGGTCTAAAAATATATCTACTGTGTAATAGTGTACGATTTATCACTACTGTATAATAAATAAATAAAATGTTTATCTTCTAGTATAGTATTAATCTGTTTGGCCTCAAATGTCATATAATTATTTAAATATGTGTCCGACATATTTTATTAAGTCTAAGGCACAAAAAGATCCTCCTGTCATGCTCTGTAAAAATGTGACTTTTTTGCGTCAAGATATAAAAATGTTTTTAAAAAGTGTTATGCAATGTTGCATCAGCCCTGTACTAAGAGGCATAACACCCCACAATGCACTATTCATCGCGCTAACCTATCAAGTGCAGAGGTTGGTTACGTAGATTTCCTATTCCAACACAGCAGTTCACTGTCTAACAGTGTTTCTACTATAAGCAGATAAAACACAAGTTAGCTATACCCTGACAAATGTATAACATAATGTTAAGTAAAGATAGTGAGTCCTGATTGATTCCTAATGTGTGTATTTGTGCATGGGCAAAGCTCTCCCATGTCCAACCATTGTGATTGTGATATAGGCTGTGAGCAGGGTCTTTTCTAATTGGACAAGTCCAGGTAGTTTTGTTATTGGGACAGTGTTTGTTATTGGACAAGTCCAGGTAGTCCTTTCCTCCCCTGTTTCAGTCCGTTTTCATCCATTTCAACACGACCCAGATGACTTGAGACAGTAGAACATTTCCACTGTGCTGGTACAATGTTTCTCTCTCCCTGAGCTCCCTCACTGCTCAGCGTTTTCCATGTCTTCAGACTTCTCCTGGTCTTTGTGGTCCTGCTCTGTGTCCTCCTCCTGGGGCTCGCCCTCCTCCTTCCCCCCGTTGACCTGGAACTTGTCATGTGTCCACTTGGGGCTGCTGTTGTTGTTGGCGTGGTTGTTGGGTGGGCCAACGCTGGCCTTCCGGATAATGAAATGGCCCCTGCTGCCACGCAGGAAGTTCCCCCGTCCTCCACGTCCTCGGTTGTCCACCCACTTCCTCTCGCCCTCCCTGTCATCATGCTGAAGGAGAAATGGAAAGACAGGAAAAGAGAGAAACAGTTCATATCTTGAAGTGAGCTTGAAGGTAATACCATTGTTAGCAAGTTCAAAGGAGTTGCGAATTTGGTGAATTCACCGATTTGACTTGAGGAATTAATTCATTTGAGGATGGAATGTGATATATAGGCAAGAGGAAACAAATATATAATTTATAATGGCATGGGTACAAACCTACCAAGTAGTATTTTCGGCTCTTGGGGGTGTACTCTGGGTCCCAGTCCTCATTCTTGGGGTGAACTGGTATGCAAATGTTAGCGGTATTACTGTTGGAATTGTTTCCCTGGTCATTTTCCCTGT
The DNA here is from genome assembly GCF_023373465.1 of Oncorhynchus keta. NCBI lineage: Eukaryota > Metazoa > Chordata > Actinopteri > Salmoniformes > Salmonidae > Oncorhynchus > Oncorhynchus keta. The sequence continues at coordinate 57,440,803 of NC_068454.1, forward strand.
TCCAGCCCCTTCCTCTTATTCTAAATTGCTGCAATATGAGTCAGACACAGAGAACCCAGATCATAAAAACAAGAAGACAATCATTATTATTACACAAATTAAAATAACTATCCTTGAGTTTGATTTCCGGTAGAAATCTGTCCAAGTGCAACGTCAAAGAAGAAAACAAACGTGCCATCATGACATATTTTTCTATTTTAAATGTTTTGTTTCAGGTTAGTCGTGGTTGTACTTTGTCTTGTTCTCTTGACGCTTATATTCTTTATTAGACCCTTTACTTTCTAAAATGAATATGAGCGCACGTCCATGACCAGACTTACAAAGCCTCCGCGTCCTCGTCCCCTCTCCGTGGGACCGCCATAGTCCCCCCGAGGCCCCAGCCTGGCCTTGTTAAAGCCTTCGTCTTTGGGCTCAGGCTCCTCGTGGGGATAGTCTCCTCCCCTGTGAGATTCGGCAGAAGAAGAGGAAGAGGAGGAGCGAGATGGCTTCTTCTTGTTTTTCCTGGAGGAAGAGGTGAAGGTTGAGGGACCAAAACCCCCTTTAAAAGTCAGTTTATTGTTATTGACATTTGACTCCTCCATTGCTTGTCTTGTACAACCCTGGCTAGTTTTAGATATGAACAGGACTTGTAAAGTAAACGTAGTAAATAGAATGTAGTAAAGTAAAGTAATTGTGATGCTTGTGATAGAGCAGTGGTTCTAAAATTTAAAAAAAAACTCTCCTCAGAGACCCTCAGACCTTTCACAATTTTGTTGTAGCTCTGAACTGGCTCACCTGATTCTCCTCGTCAAAGGCCTGATGATTAGTTGACAAGTTGAATCAGGTGTGCTAGCTATGCAATAAATCAAATACGTGGAACAGCTGGGGGCCCCGGGGAGAAGTTTGAGAACCACTGTTATAGAGTGCGAGTTGGTTGAACATACTTGGACTTCTTGTGGTGCTTGGAGGATTTCTCAGCGGACCTCTCCCTGCTAGCCTCTGGGGAGTCTCCTGAATCTCTCCCCCTATCCTGTTTATAATCACTCTCCCGGGTGGAATATTTTTTACGGCGCTCAATATCCAGACGAAGGTCCATTGAGTCACCCTTCATTTTTTTACCTTCGTCCTGTGCAGGTAAAATGAAAAAGAACACAAGGATGTGGACATGATATGGGTTAGCGTGGAGAAGTGGTCAGTCTGCAGTCAGTCTTGTTTGCACACTGCATGCGAGGGGCCGGGAGAACTGTTACAAGACCATAAATAACCAACAAATTCTGGGAACTGCCCGTTTAACGGCTGCTGTGTTACAGTTGACCGGCATAAGTGAAAACAGACCATTCTGGAACTACACTGAACAAAAATATAAACGCAAAATTTAAAGTGTTGGTCCCATGTTTCATGAACCGAAATAAAATATCCCAGAAATATATATCCCAGAAATATTGCATACGCACAAAAACGTATCTCTCTCAAATATTGTGCACGCATTTGTTTACATCCATGGTAGTGAGCATTTCTCCATTGCTGAGATACTCCATCCACCTCACAGGTGTGGCATATCAAGAAGCTGATTAAACAGCATGATCATTACACAGGTGAACCTTGTGCCTGTGCTGGGGACAATAAAAGGCCACTCTAAAATGTCACACAACACAATACCACAGATGTCTCAAGTTTTGAAGGAGCGTGCCATTAGCAGGCTATTGCCAGAGAGTTCATTTCTCTACCATAAGCCACAACTTCGTTTTAGAGAATTTGGCAGTACATCCGACCTGCCTCACAAACGCAGACCACGTGTAACCACGCCAGCACAGGACCTCCACATCCGGCTTCTTCACCGTGCGAGACCAGTCACCTGGACAGCTGATGAAACTGTTGGTTTGCACAACCAAAGAATTTCTGTACAAACTGTCAGAAACCATCTCAGGGACGCTCATCTGTGTGCTCGTTGTCCTCACCAAGTGCTTGACCTGACTGCAGTTCGTCGTCGTAACTGACTTCAGTGGGCAAATGCTCACCTTCGATGGCCACTGGCACGTTGGAGAATTGTGCTCTTCACGGAATAATCCCGGGTTTCTACTCGACCGGGCAGATGGCAGAAGGCATGAATGGCGTCATGTGGACGAGTGGTTTGCTGATGTCAACGTTGTGAACAGAGTGCCCCATGGTGACGGTGGGGTTATGGTATGGGCAGGCATAAGCTATGGACAAAGAACACAACTGCATTTTATTGATGGCAATTTGAATGCACAGAGATACCTTGACGAGATCCTGAGGCCCATTGTCGTACAATTCATCCGCCACCATCACCTCATTTTTACCATATTAATGCCCTGTCGCAAGCATCTGTTCACAGTTCCTGGAAGCTGAAAATGTCTTCCCTGGAAACCAATTCATGAAGCTCATGACAAAACAGTTATTGTGCTGACATTGCTTAGAGGCAGTTTGGAACTCGGGAGTTGCAACTGAGGACGGGCAGTTTTACGGGCTGCTTCAGCACTCGGCGGTCCCGTTCTGTGAGCTTGTGTGGCCTACCACTTCGCAGCTGAGCCGTTGTTGCTAATAGATGTTTCCATTTCACAATAACAGTACTTACAGTTGACTGGGGCAGCTCTAGCAGGGCAGAAATTTGACAAACACTTTTTGGAAAGGTGTCATACTAAGACGGTGCCATGTTGAAAGTCACTGAGCTCTACATTAAGGATTGCATGGCTGTGTGCTTGATTTTATATACCGGTCAGCAACTGGTGTGGCTGAAATAGCAGAATCAGCCAATTTGAAGTGGTGTCCACATACTTTTGTATATACAGCACTGGAAAAAATTAAGATAACACTGGTTTTACTATTTATAGGTATGTTTTTAGGGAAAATGAACATTTATGTTTTATTCTATTAACTACTGACAACATTTCTATTGAATTCCAAGTAAAAAAATATTGTCATTTAGAGCATTTATTTGCAGTAAATGACAACTGGTCAAAATAACAAAAAAGATGCCGTGTTGTCAGACCTCAAATAATGCAAAGAAAATAAGTTAATATTTATTGTTAAACAACACAATACTAATGTTTTAACTTGGGAAGAGTTCAGAAATCTATATTTGGTGGAATATCTCAGATTTTTAATCACAGCTTTCATGCGTCTTGGCCTGCTCTCCACCAGTCTTTCACATTGATGTTGGGTGACTTTATGCCACTCCTGGCGCAAAAACTTCCTCTTGATCACATTCCAGAGGTTTTCAATGGGGTTCAGGTCTAGATATTGGGCTGGCCCTGACAGGGTCTTGATCTGGTGGTCCTCCATCCACACCTTGATTGACCTGGCTGTGTGGCATGGAGCATTGTCCTGCTGGAAAAAAACAATCCTCAGAGTTGGGGAACATTGTCAGAGCAGAAGGAAGTTTTCCTCCAGGACAACCTTGTACGTGGCTTGATTCATACATCCTTCACAAAGACAAATCTGCCCGATTCCAGCCTAGCTGAAGCACCCGCAGATCATCACCAATCTTCCACCAAATTTCATAGTGGGTGCGAGACACTGTAGCTTGTAGGCCTCTCCAGGTCTCACACCCACTGTGAAATTTGGCGTAGGACCGGTGGTGATCTGGGGGTGCTTCAGCAAGGCTGGAATTGGGCAGATGTGTCTTTGTGATGGACCCTGTCATGGCCAGTCCATTCTCCAGACCTGAACCCCATTGAAAACCTCTGGAAAGTGATCAAGAGGAAGATGGATGGTCACAAGCCATAAAACAAAGCTGAGCTGCTTGCATTTTTGTGCCAGGAGAGGCATAAAGTCACCCACATTCCAGAGGTTTTCAATGGGGTTCAGGTCTGGAGATTGGGCTGGCGATGACAAATCTTGAGAGGACTTACAAGCCACAGTGTCTCGCACCTACTGCGAAATTTGGTGGAGGATCGGTAATGATTTTCTGAACTCTTCCTAAGTTAAAACATTAGTATTGTGTTGTTTAAAAATGAATATGAACTTATTTTCTTTGCATTATTCAAGGTCTGACAACACTGCATCTTTGTTGTCATTTTCTGCAAATAAATGCTCTAAATTACAATGTTTTTATTTGGAATTTGAGAGAAATGTTGTCAGTAGTTAGTGGAATAAAACAAAAATGTTAATTTTACCCAAACACATACCTATAAATAGTCAAACCTGAGAAACTGATAATATTGCAGTGGTCTTTAAAATAATATTTTTTTCCCAGAGAAGTATAGTGTATCTGTGAACAACAGATGCATATCTGTATTCCCAGTCATGTGAAATTCATAGATTTTAGTCTCTAATACATCCATTTCAATTGACTGATTTCCGTATATGAACTGTAACTCAGTAAAATCTTCTAAATTGTTGCATGTTGCGTTCATATTTTTGTTCAGTGTACTTTCCCAGGTTTGCACAACACAATGTTGAACCTCAGCGATACAACCGGACATAATGAGGTTACAAACTCCTGAAGGTTGAGTTCATTGACTTTCACACTGTTTCATTCCCCTAAAATGTTTCCGTTTTGAAGAAAGTTCAACTTAACCATACCGCAAAATGGTCTCATTCCGATTTCATCAAATGACTGAAGTTATTAGTAGGCCTAGAGACTGTATAAGCACTCTATACGTACAACAGGTTTTTGCTTTTGACTATATTTCCCCTTATTTGTTGAAGAATAATACTTACTATGACATTTGTTTAGAGTCCTTTGAATGGCTTGGACACAGGAGCAATTGGCCGTTTCCATTTCTGACCCCTCATGTTTTTCGACTCAATGGTCTCATGGGGGGCTTGTACCCACAGTATAACCAAATCATCATACGTGGAGGGGGGAGTATATAACACATAACAAATTCAATGTGCCTCGTTTTGCATTTGCTTTTCTTTTAGACGTTATGCATCTCCCTTCAAAGACAAGCACAGGCTTAGACGGAGAACGCAGTCTAAAAGGGGGATGGCTGGCTCACTCGCTCGCTTGCTGTTGTTTTGTCAGTTTTCCAAAATACTTCATATTTCAAAAATGTTCAGTCACCTTGTAACTGCCATCCCCGGAGCTTTTCATCCCCTCAAACAGGTGAGAGTGTTTCTTAAAAGCACTGGGAGAAACATCAATTCTCCTGCAAGAGAGAAATACACACGGTCTTAACTTTTCCACGGCTCAGGTTGCAAACATAACATGAGGAAGGGATTACTCTAAAACATTTTCGGTCAGTGCTGTTAAGATGAGGACTGAAATGACTGCAATGAATTACTCTTAGTTCCAAGTCTGTGCTGCTCAGGCGAGGACTGAAATGACTGCAATGAATTATTCTTATTTTCAGTGATGATCCGATGAGGACCAAAATTAATAAGTCTACGAGCGATGTACAGATGTAACTCCAGGATGTCACATAGCAAACACGACCACCATTGAACCTGCACTGAATGACAAAAGGGAAGATAAATACCTGTGCAAGCTTTGATAAAACTAGAGGTGATGCCTCAGCACACTGAAGGTGAGATGGTCACTCAGAAGGAGACTCTACCTGTGTATCTCTGGGCTCTTTCTTGGCTTCATCATTTCTTTTTGCGCAGCTCTTCTTTGGTACATGGCAAATCGCTCATTTAGAGTAATTCCGTTGGATGGAAAGTGCTGTGCTGTAATCAACAGGAACCAGAACTTGTGTTACACAACAAATATGACCGTACGTTCAGTGCCAATGCACTTTCCCATTACTTTAAATTCATAAGTTACATTTTCAGCTACTGCATTAACAATCATATATATATATATATATATATTTAAATGTGATTTTATTAGCCATGTAGGGTCACAAAAGGTATAATAACTATGCAAATGTGACATAGCAATGAAAACCATTTTTGGAGAGGTTCTCGAAACCAAATGAAATTACATAACATTTGTGCCTGAAAAACGACTCCATGTTTTTTCGGTGTACAGCAATATTTTTCCATAATCATTCCCACACAGGATTGCATTGCACGGCTAGATTCACAAGCACTTGGCAACCCTTTTCAGTTTGAACTGTCAACTGATATACTGTATAGGCTATATAAACCTTTTGATATTGCAATTGCACCTTAACTTGCACCTGTGTAAATGCACAGCTAGCAGAGAGACTGGTCAGTTGCAAAGGAGCAGAGGTGAGAGAGGTCGGTCACCTTTAATGTAGTGGACAATGGTGACAATGTGCTGTGCAAACAGCTCCGAGGGACTCCTTTGTAACTGTGTGGCCTGAATGTGCTGGAAGATAGAGCGAAACTCCTGCTCCTTTTTAGTAGGATGCACAAGATCCCGTGATAACCGTCGCTCACCAACCATAACACCAGAGGAGCTGGGGAAGAGACAAAACAACAAAAACATTTCATTTGATGTTTCACCTTTGCCCTTTTTAGCAAAAATAAACAGAAAACAAAGAATGGGATCTTTCTCATGAGACTTTTATAAACAACACCTGAAAGATTTAATTGGGAGAGGTAATTTCATTATCTCAACACATCTTAATTCATTTTCATAAAGCTCATGGTTTCATAGAACTATGACTCAAAGAGGCTGTAAAACATGGTCCAGGCCTGAGCCAAAGAGTGCGTCTCATGAATCATAGCTTCCTGCTAATGGAGATTGAAACCTATCTAAGGCGATAAGGCACCAGAGTCTCTATGTGAATCTATGTGATGATGGTGCATTCTGCTTACCTTGCCACGTCATCTCTGAGGGAATCCATTCTGACGCTGAACTCTGCTCCTCTTTTCCCAGAGCCCCTTGGGGGAGAGTCCTCCCCCCTGACCATGAACATCTCCCGGTCAGAGTTCCTCCGTGGTGCGGGGATGGGGGACAGGCTGGAGGCAGCTTTCTCCATCCTCCTGTCTTTGCTGACGTTCTCCGGGGAGAAGCCTCTGAGCATGCCCGCTATGGCCTCTCTCTTGGCTAAGGCCGCAGCTATGGCCATGGCCTTCTCCTGCTTCTGGCTGCGGTAAATCTCCTCCGCCATGGCATCAAGATCATCGTCTTTGGCAGCCGCCTGCAAGTAGGCCAGGTCCTCCCACTTGCCGAAGCGCTCCTCAAATAGCTCCCTGGCCGAGAGGATGACTTTGCTCTTGGGCTTGGGCGACCCGTCGTCCTCCCGGGCACGCTCTTTGCGGAGCACCTTGGGACGTGACTTGGGTATCGTCTCCTCGTCCTCTTCCTCGCCATCGCAGGAAAAGAAAGGGGAGGCTTTCAAGAAGCTGTTCAACGACACGTTCCGGTCATCGTCAAAGTCTTCCATGTACTTGTACTTCTCGTTCTCCCCTTTGTCGGGCTCTCTGTCAAAGATGCCCCCAGAGGCCTTCATGCCATTCCCTTTCTCCCGCTCAACATCCCCATCATTGGTTTCCATCTCTCTGCCATTCTCCGAAGCAGACTGCTTTTTCTTATGATTGTGCTCTTCCAAGAACCTAGAAAATGGCGGAGAGAAAGAGAAACAACCGTGTTAAAATGCATCTCGGACAACTGTTCCGGTGAGTGCCCTGCAACTTAATTGCAAAACAATGTGAAAGAAATAAGGAGGCTTGTCAATGGTGTAGGTAAAAATCCCATTGATTGTGGAGGACATAGGGTAATGGATGATACAGTTATAAACATAGAATATGACGGCCAGCAAAAGATCTCCCCTCTTCAAAGGCCCAAGCCATGAGGGATTTGTCATGGTTAGTGCAGCGTTGACTGGCCAAGAAAACACACACGTCTCAAAACTCCCAAGGGTCCGTAATGCCTTCTCAACTTACAAACTCCTGTTTCAGCTTGCTATGACGACCACCACTTCCCTAAGGGCTTAGGTCCAAGGAAAAATGCCAGGGACAAATAATTATGTGGTGCGTGACTCATTGGGAAAGAACCATGAATTCTAAATACAAATAAAAGACTCAGAGAAAGAGTCCTAGATTCATACAATTGGCACGTTACAACTATCCACTAACCCCACTAAATAAAAGGTTTCAAAAAAATATGACAGATGTCCTAGCATTGAAAAAGGTCTTTGACCAAAATGTTGACAATAATTGTGTGCTACAATGTGTGCTTTGGGGCAGTAAAGTCCTCCACAAAAAAATGAGAAAAACATGGTAGTGTGTGTGTTAGCCTTTCATTTCTAAAGATATTTCATAAGTGGCAAAGAGAAAAGGAGAAAAATATTTGTATTACCTTTTGAACACTGAGGAGATAGCTGCTTTATCTCCTGCCAGGTTGTCATCTTTAGAGAAGAAGCCAAAGCCAGAGAACACAGGTGTGGGGCTTTTCTGAGAAGAGCTTTTGGTGGAAGGTGAACTGCCCACTGTCTGAATCTGCCATGAGGGGGCACCATTGGAATTGGAGCCATTAGCATTAGTGCTTTTAGGAGAGGGACTAGACTGGGTCGAAGCTGGGGCACCCTGACCAATGATAACAGCTGAGCGCACCTGAGGACTTGACCCCCTGGGGCTGGTGCTGTTGCTATGATCTGTCACACCCTGCCAGTTAGCCTTGGGCTTGTCCCCACCAGCGCTCCCATCAGGCCCTGCAGACACCCCTGTGATCTCCACGGGCTCGCCATCTCCTTCTCCTCCTCCTTTCTTCTGGACCTCCTTGGAGGCAGAGCGCTCCTCCTTGACATCCTTAGAGTTCTGCGTGGCTGACCCAGAGCCCGACCTGCGTGTGGGAGAGGAGGAATGTGAGGTAGAGGAGTGGCGGGAATGCCGGGATCGGGGCGAGGAAGAGCGGTCCGAGACCTTGGAGTGGCTGTGGGAACGAGGGCTACCCGGGCGCTTTTTAGGGGTACGGGATCGTCCCCGTCTCGGGCTGTGGGGGTGTTGCTGCTGCTGTTGTTGTTGCTGCTGCTGTTGTTGGGGGTGCTGCCTGTAGTTCTGCCAGTTATTGGGGCGGTAGTTGTTGTTGTAGCCACCTCCCCCACCCCTCTGGAAGCGCCCCCGTGGGAAGTAACCACGCCCTCGGCCTCTGAAGTAGTAGGGCCTCCGGAAGCCTCGGTGGTAGCCCCGGAACTCGCGGTTATTATTCTGGTACTCCCTTGGGTAGTTCCGCTCTCGGTTATTGTGGGATGGAGAATGAGATCTGGAACGCGAGCGAGTGCGGGACCTAGAGCTTTTGAAAGTGGGAGAAAGAGAGCAGGCAGAAGGAATAGAGAGATGAAAGGGAGGGAAGACGAAGAGAAGATGACCGATTACACCTTCCATTATATATCTCATTAGAAAAAAAGTGCTTTGAGGAAAAATGTGTGAAATGCTGTTTTTCCTCAAGACTATAAACAACCTTATATTATGAGCAATTCATTTGTTTGTGTTGCGTATGAAAGTGATGCTGACCTCCTTCCAAAACCTTTTGAAACAATTAGGCCAACACATTTTGTTTTCAAGTTCACATTTCCATGAGAAATGTGATGGGTCTACAGCTTAAATTCAAGTGATTTCTGGTTACAGGGGAGAGAAAAAAGAAAAAAAAAAGTGATGTGTGCATCTGACAAATATATTAACAGAGGTAGCAAACCACATCTTAACATTTAACTGCTGGGAAGTGGAAATACATGGGTGTACAATGGAGCAATGGAGAGAAACTTGATTCGTCTAGAGACATGGCTGTGAGGTTTACCCAGTCCACATGGTGGCTCCCTAGCACCATGGATGCTAAAAGGGGTAGCCTTCAGTACCACTAGACAAGTTTCTCCGGTTTCTAAAACAATCTTATCGCCTCCGTAAGTATTAAGATTTAGTTGACACATATGGTCCATCTTAGCTACAGTAAAGAAAACAAATCTCATTTTATAGAGGATACATCTCTGAAACTTCTCATATATCAGCACGATCCATCAATAAATAACCTGGTAGATAATCAGAATCCTTTGATGATAACATGCGAGTTAAGTCACTCAAATCTCAACCTGCTCCGCAGCTATGCACTGCAGTCAATTCCCCTGTGCAGGCAAAGATGGATAACTTTCACAAATAACAATGAGATATCCAAACTACAGTCAGCATTACAGAAAAATACCTAAAATGACATCGCTTAAGACTAAAAGCACACAAAAATCAAAACCACCATTGACAGAACCGTCTAGTATTTCTAAATAAGACCCATCTGGAAACTTTTGAAGTAAATAACAAAGCCCTGCGGTACTACTCACCCCGTGTGTTTTTTCATTGGAATAAAGAGTAAGCAGAGAAAGTAGTGCACCGAGCAGCATTGCACACTCACATTGAGAGCAAGACAATCTGCATCTCTTATGCTGAGCACTAGTGGAAAGAGGCGGTCACATGGGCCATATGGGAAAAATGTCTAGTCTAATCCTTCAAAGCAAAAGGAGGGGGGCGAGGCTTGCCAATTACCCTGGCTGGCCAGCCTGCCCAGAAACCTAGGCTTAAAAAGGAGCAATTAAGTCAGCCAGCAACTGTATACAGGGATTTAGGACAGCTAAAAATCACAGTTTTATGAATGAAATGGTCTAATATTACATAATACAGCATGTACAGCATTTTCAAACCAAACCATGTAGGCCATCTTTGCAATGGATTTCAATTTCACTTGAAATGCTAAAGATTTGTGTCTACATGGAGTACTTTTGATAAAGGAACATTTCATGGAATGCTTACAACTAAAATAAGTAATGTTTGTGCGTGTGTGCCGTCTTGTATTGCGAGAGGGTTACATTTCACACACCGTCAACAGTGATAGGCCAATCCAGGTTCAGCATGCACTTTCAGGTTCAAGCCGTCTCTTTTCTGAACTCAAGACCATTTCTTAATAGTGCCATGCCGTGCAGTGTCACTCCCCGGAAAAGAGCTGCCATGCACTCCATTTTAATAGACACAAAATAATTCTGCCAGCAGCAAGAGTGGCCGGTGGAGTCACACTCAAACCACAGTTTCCCTTGCAAATTAACAACATTGCAGCCGACTGACAGATAACCCACACCCCTGCCAAAGAATTTCCATTTAGAACTACAAAGCAACATAGTAAAAACACTAGGTAGATGTTGAACATCTACTAAGGAATGCCAATATCGTAGTAAGGGAAAGGGAATACCTAGTTAGTTGTACTGAATGCATTCAACTGAAATGTGACTTCCTCATTTAACCCAACCCCTCTGAATCAGAGAGGTGTGGGTGATGCAAATCATTCTGAAATGTTTCTGGTGCAAGTCAAATGTCTGTGTAGATGTGGTAGAGCTCATCACAATAGCCAAGTAGCCAAGTCTCACTGAAGCAAGTGTGCCATCACAGCACCAGAGCTCCTTCCCACACATCAAATGATTTGTATAAAGTGCACCAGACCCTGGGTAAGGCCCATAATAGAAAGCTGTCGTCGCTCTGCAGTTAATATGAGCGCCAACTCACCATAAAACACAGGAAGTGCATGGGTTTTGAGACAGAAAATCAAAAGGTGTATTCTTCAGCACCACTGCAACCCCTTCCAAGCACACTCATATATTACACCATGGACATCTGCAGAAAGAACAGGGTGTCAGCTATGACATGACACCTTGACTTTGAGCAAAAATCTATTTTGGTTATTGAACTACAGTAAGCGAAGTGGATTTACACTCATTAACAGAATTGCGTTAAAGGAATTGCATCATGGGTCTCTGATCTGGATGTGAATGTAATTCTCTTCGTGGTGGTGTATTCTAAATAGCTACACAAAGGTAGAAATAGGCAATATCCTCCTTTGCATATTTGGTTATTATTTTACACACTGGCTATTATTTTAATGAGCTCAGCCACCAAACAAGACATTTGGTCCGGACCAAATAAATCAATAAAATTGAAATAAATAATGAAATAAATAATTTAAAAACAAAGTGTTGGAGAAGAAAGTAAAAGTGCAATTTGTGCCATGTAGAAAAGCTAACGTTTAAGTTCCTTGCTCAGAACATGAGAACATATGAAAGCTGGTGGTTCCTTTTAACATGAGTCTTCAATATTCCCAGATAAGTTTCACATTGTAGTTATTATAGGAATTATAGGACTATTTCTCTCTATACCATTTCTATTTCATATACCTTTGACTATTGGATATTCTTATAGGCACTTTAGTATTGCCAGTGTAACGGTATAGCTTCCATCCCTCTCCTCGCCCCTACCTGGGCTTGAACCAGGAACACATCGACAACAGCCACCCTCGAAGCAGCGTTACACATCGCTCCACAAAAGCCGCGGCCCTTGCAGAGCAAGGGGAACAACTACTCCAAGTCTCAGAGCGAGTGACGTTTGAAATGCTATTAGCGCGCACCCCGCTAACTAGCTAGCCATTTCACATCGGTTACACCAGCCTAATCTCCGGAGTTGATAGGCTTGAAGTCATAAACAGCTCAATGCTTGAAGCATTGCGAAGAGCTGCTGGCAAAATGCACGAAAGTGCTGTTTGAATGAATGCGTATGAGCCTGCTGTTGCCTACCATCGATGTAATTATAACATAATAACACACAGAAATACGAGCCTTTTTGTCATTAATATGGTTGAATCCGGAAACTATCATTTCGAAAACAAAATGTTTATTCTTTCAGTGAAATACGGAACGTTCCGTATTTTATCTAACGGGTGGCATCCCTAAGTCTAAATATTGCTGTTACATTGTACAACCTTCAATGTTATGTCATAATTACGTAAAATTCAGGAAAATTAGTTTGCCAGGCGGCCCAAACTGCTGCATATACCCTGACTCTGCGTGCAATGAACGCAAGAGAATTGACACAATTTCACCTGGTTAATATTGCCTGCTAACCTGGATTGCTTTTAGCTAAATATGCAGGTTTAAAAATATATACTGTGTATTTATTTTAAGAAAGGCATTGATGTTTATGGTTAGGTACATGTTGGAACAACGACAGTCCTTTACAAATGCGCACGCATCGATTATATGCAACGCAGGACACGCTAGATAAACTAGTAATCAACCATGTGTCGTTAACTAGTGATTATTATTGATTGGTTGTTTTTTATAAGATAATGCTAGCTAGCAACTTACCGTGGCTTCTTACTGCATTCGCGTAACAGGCAGGCTCCTCGTGGAGTGCAATGTAAGGCAGGTGGTTAGAGCGTTGGACTAGTTAAACGTAAGGTTGCAAGATTGAATCCCCTAGCTGACAAGGTAAACATCTGTCGCTCTGCCCCTGGCAGTTAACCCACTGTTCCTAGGCCGTAATTGAAAATAAGAATGTGTTCTTAACTGACTTGCCTAGTTAAATAAAAGGTGTAAAAAAAATAAAAAAAATAAAAACGGACAACTCGGTGTCCAAAAATACAGATTTCCGATTGTTGTGAAAACTTGAAATCGGCCCTAATTAATCAGCCATTCCAATTAATCGTCCGACCTCTAGTTTGGACATCAAAGTACAGCAGAGTAGAGCATAGTAGAGTACAGTACAGAACAGCACAATAGAGTAGGATTCAGTGAAGTACAATAGAGTTCAGTACAGTAGAGTATATTAAAGTCGAATAGAATTCAGCACAATACAGTAGAATTAAGTTCCGTACAGTATTCAGAACTGTACAGTTCAGTACAATACATTATAGTGTTCTCAACTCTAGTATGGTCTACTGTGTACTGTACTGAATGCTACTCCACTCTAATCTAGAGTACAGAACTATACACCGCTTTTCTTTACTTTACTGTACTGTACTCCACTGTGCTCTACTGTACTGTAATGTACTGTGCTTTCCACATTTTAGAAACATAGATATCTATGTTTGGTTCAGATTTGGTCCGGTCTGGGCCAAATGTAGGCCGGTCCTGACATTTGTAGACGTTGAAATCAAGGCTAGGGCGGACTGACCAAATGTCAACTAACTTTCAACGTCCATGGACGTCCGGTATCGGTCTGTGCTCAGTGGATGAGGATGCTGCTGGTTACAGTAAATGGAAAGAGAGGGGGCTCATGGGTAGGTGTCAGTAAGAGCCATGAGAGGTAACATTAATTGGAGGTAGGGAAGGAGAGAGAGGGAGGATTGTCCGACTCTTCACACTCTTGCTTTGTCCACCAGACGACAGAAATAGAAAGGAAACAGTTATCAGCTTAACATAAACATATTCCAGTGGAAGGGAGGACAGTAGCAGATGACCCACTTGTAGTTTGTGACTACTATGATTTCCCATTTTAGCCTATTAAAATAGCAGAAATCCTGTTACAGATCTTTATGAAATGTTGTTACCGATTTGTATTAACTTAATAATTCATTAAAAAAAATGTATATTAGTAAAACACTATAACTAATTGGTACTTCTACCTTTACTTGTAACTTCTGTGAACTTTCATTATCCTCTCTCCTCATGAGGGTCAGAAATGAGAAAATATCTTGTGGGATTTTGGTAACAGAATTTCAAGGCACAAGACAATGTTTCTTAAACTTACAGAAGGCAGAAAAATGGTTAAGTGTGACACTATTTGGCAGGGGTCTTTAATTCAACATTATTGTGATTTTATATAAGAATAAATAAAAGCTTTAGCTTATTCCATCTTTAAATGACATGCAGCTTATAAAGGCTTCATAAACCCTTCATAAACACTACATAAATGAGTAACAAATCATCTAAGGGAAAGGGGGATACCTAGTCAGTTGTTCAACTGAATGCCTTCAATTGAAATGTGTCTTCAACATTTAACCCAACCCCTCTGAATCAGAGAGGTGCGGGGGGCTTCCATAATCGACATCCACGTCGTCATCGCCAGGAAACAGTGGGTTAACTACCTTGTTCAGGGGTAGAACAACAGATTTTTACCTTGTCAGCTCGGTGATTCGAACCAGCAATCTTTCGATTACTGGCCCAATGCTCTAACCACTAGGCTACCTGCTGATCTATAACTATATGTCATGCTTTATAAAGGGTTCATAAAGGTGGCATAACTGTGTGACATAACCACCAATGTGAAATGTGACATAACCCGCTATGTCAAATATGACATAAACCTGTGCTTTATAAAAGGTGGCAAAAGCACAGCTTAATAAAGGCCTTATATACCATATTAAATTGAGGCTTCACACAGCATTTATAACCGTGTCAAGCATCTGTAATGCCAGGATAGTGGTTTTGATTCCCAGGGCCAGACATTCACGTATTTTCATTTTAATCATCTGCAAAATTTGATATATTACATTTTTCTAAAACATTTCCAGGATGGCCAAAATTCTTAACAAAATGCAGTCAGTCACAGCAAAAAAAACATTGGTGTGGCCTTTTAAAATCAGTTAGATTTATTTGCCGAATTCCATTTTCTCAGTTTAGTCTTTCCAGGTTTCGGATTTTCCCAATATCTTCAGGTTCTCTCAGGTTCTCTCTTAGTTGTTCACACATTTTAACAGAAAAACAACAACATTTGATTTTCTGTGTCCACAACAATGCTCAAACCAAATCAGGGGATGAGTTTTGAGGTCTGTTAGAAATCTAAGAAACTTTGATTTGTTTTGTGTAGTTGCCCTTTAATTCAGCTCTCATTCACTGCACTGTTGTTTGGTTAGAGAGTTTTCTGTAGTGCAATAACACATTATGTTTTCCATACACAGCGATTTGCATTGTGACCGCCAATGGAATGGGTGGAGGAAAAGGCCAGCAACACTTGGACGTTCAAACGTTTGGACACACCAACTCATTCAAGGGTTTTTCTTTATCTTTTACTATTTTCTATGTTGTAGAATAATAGTGAAGACATAAAAACTATGAAATAGCATCATGTGGTAACACAAAAAAAGTGTTAAAGAAATCTAAATATATTTTATATTTGAGATTCTTCAATTTAGCCACTCTTTGCCTTGATGACAGCTTCGCACACTCTTGGCAATCTCTCAACCAGTTTCATGAGGAATGCTTTTGCAACAGTCTTGAAGCTGGTTGAGAGAATGCCAAGCATGTGCACAGCTGTCGTCAAGGCTATTTGAAGAATATAAAATCTATTTTGATTTGTTAAACACTTTTTTGGTCAGTACATGATTCCTTCTGTGTTATTTCAGTTTTGACAATGTAGAAAATAGTACAAATAAAGAAAAACCCTTGAATGAGTAAGGTGTTCTAAATCTTTTGACCGGTACTGTATGTGTTAGGAATGACCAAAGGTGTCTGACTTTATAGTAAGTACAGCGTCATATTTACGCATATGTTATACATTTCAAAATGTTTCTAACTTTAAATTAAGTAAAGAACCATGTGATATAGTCTTTATGGATGTGTTATGAATGACCAAAGATGTCTCACTTCAAACTAAGTATTACAGGACACTACATAAACTGTCAATAGACAGGTTATTACCGTTCTGCTGATTTATGAAGGTTCTCTCGTGATCCGTAGGGTGTGAAGTATTTAAATGGGTTGATGGACCTGCAACGCGTTTGTGTGTGTCAAAGCCAAGATGACTTGGAGTAGTCCAACCTGAGACCACCACAACAGGTATTCCTCTTCTGTTCCCATGCTGGAGACCAGGGCTTGATTACAACCTGCTACAATGGTGGCAACATTTTGTAGCTGATCTTTCAGCGGGGGAGTGGGTGAATGTGTCAAAGACCTGATGGACCCAGCACTGCCCGGTATGGCTCGTTTACATTGTTGTGTGGGTTTGTGCACTGAGGAACATTGAACTTGGTTGCAGAAGAAAGCCACTTTCAATTTCTTTAAGTTGGGGGCTTTCATCAAGGTAAGCGTTTCTTGGTGTAACATCGTCTCACAGCACACAGCACATATAAGCCTGGGATATCAACCATTCAAAGTTGGCCTTAGTGGGAGTGACCATATAATTCTAAAGGAGTGACCTTACTGAATAAAGTATTTGTCATTGTCACTAGTTAACACTGTCACACCCTGACCATTGTTTGCTTTGTATGTTTCTATGTTTTGTTTGGTCAGGGTGTGATCTGAGTGGGCATTCTATGTTGGATGTCTTGTTTGTCTATTTCTATGTCTGGCCTGATATGGTTCTCAATCAGAGGCAGGTGTTAGTCATTGGCTCTGATTGGGAACCATATTTAGGTAGGCTGTTTGGTGTTGGATTTTGTGGGTGATTGTTCCGGTCTCTGTGTTTGCACCAGATAGGGCTGTTTTAGGTTTTCACGTTTCTTGTTTTGTTAGTCTGTTCATGTGTAGAGTCTTTATTAAAGAACCATGAATAGAAACCACGCTGCGTTTTGGTCCGCCTCTCCTTCAACTCAAGAAAACCGTTACAAACACAGTAAAAAAGTAATAATTATGGCCAATCCCTGCCCACTTCCACAATTTATCTTCTTAAAATTTGACTTGAAATCTAATCCTAACTAATAGTTGGTTGTCACATTTGACATTGGTGATTATGTCACATAGTTATGCGACATTTATGACCCTCTATAAAGCATCATATACGGCTATAGGTACTTTGTAACACATTTATGACTGAGCTTTCATTTGACATGCTCCTATGAACTTCACATGTCGGTGATGTCAAATTAAGCACGTCATGCACTGCGGCCCAAACATGGCATGTATAGTCCACACATAACTGTTGGAGATCAGCAACCAATCAGGAGCATTTAAAAACTTTGACTAATCGACATAGCAACAACCTTTGTTGGGTCAAAGCATTTCTTACAGTCTATGTGTAGCATATCTGTCAAGACGCAACTCTTATCTCATTTCGATTTGTCACTCGTTGTTTTCCATATAGACAGAAAGAAGGGAAAAAAAAAATCTTTCTCCGAAAAAAGTTTCTTGTTTCTGTTTCAAAATCTTCTTCAGGCTCTCTACCCATGTAATGACCTTATACAAAAAAATATATATACACGTATAAGTCCTTATAAGGTGGAATATGAAGCCCCAAGAATCCCCAAAATTGCCCTCGCTGGAAGCCTGTGTTTCAGACATAAGGAAGTGTATGGCTGCAAACTTTCTACTTTTAAACTCGGACAAAGCAGAGATGCTTGTTCTAGGTCCCAAGAAACAAAGAGATCTTCTGTTGAATCTGACAATTAATCTTGATGGTTTTACAGTCGTCTCAAATAAAACTGTGAAGGATCTCACGTTACTCCGGACCCTGATCTCTCTTTTGATGAACATATCAAGACTGTTTCAAGGACAGCTTTTTTCCATCCACATGTATGTAACATTGCAAAGATCTGAAATGTTCTGTCCAAAAATGTATCCATGCCTTTGTCGCTTGCAGAGCAAGGGGAACTACTACTTCAAGGTCTCAGAGCAAGTTACGTCACCGATTGAAACACTATTTAGCGCGCACCACCGCTAACTAAGCTAGTGTTTCACATCCGTTACAAAAGCACTAAATGAGCTTCAGTTAGTGCTAAATACAGCTGCTAGAATCCTGACTAGAACCCCAAAAAATGTATCATATTACTCCAGTGCTAGCCTCCCTACACTGGCTTCCTGTTAAGGCAAGGGCTGATTTCAAGGTTTTACTGCTAACCTACAAAGCATTACAAGGGTTCGCTCCTACCTATCTTTCCGATTTGGTCCTGCCGTTCATACGTACAAGGCGCAGGCCTCCTAATTGTCCCTAGAATTTCTAAGCAAACAGCTGGAGGCAGGGCTTTCTCATATAGAGCTCCATTTTTATGGAATGATCTGCCTACCCATGTGAGAGACGCAGACTCGGTCTCAACTTTTAAGACTTTATTGAAGACTCATCTCTTCAGTGGGTCCTATGATTGAGTGTAGTCTGGCCCAGGAGTGTGAGGGTGAACGGAAAGGCACTGGAGCAACAAACCACCCTTGCTGTCTCTGCCTGGCCGGTTCCCCTCTCTCCACCGGGATTCTCTGCCTCTAAGCCTATTACAGGGGCTGAGTCACTGGCTTACTGGTGCTCTTCCATGCCGTCCCTAGGAGGGGTGCGTCACTTGAGTGGGTTGAGTCACTGACGTGATCTTCCTGTCTGGGTTGGCGCCCCCCTTTGGGTTGTGCCGTGGCGGAGATCTTTGTGGGCTATACTCGGCCTTGTCTCAGGATGGTAAGTTGGTGGTTGAAGGTATCCCTCTTGTGGTGTGGGGGCTGTGCTTTGGCAAAGTGGGTGGGGTTATATCCTGCCTGTTTGGCCCTGTCAGGGGGTATCATCGAATGGGGCCACAGTGTCTCCTGACCCCTCCTGTCTCAGACTCCAGTATTTATGCTGCAGTAGCTTACGTATCGGGGGGCTAGGGAGAGTGTTATATCTGGGGTATTTCTCCTGTCTTATCTGGTGTCCTGTGTTAATTTAAGTATGCTCTCTCCAATTCTTTCTCTTTTTGTTTCTTTCTCTCTCTCGGAGGACCTGAGCCCCAGGACCATGCCTCAGGACTACCTGGCATGATGACTCATTGCTGTCTCCAGTCCACCTGGTCGTGCTACTGCTCCAGTTTCAACTGTTCTGCCTGCGGCTATGGAACCCTGACCTGTTCACCGGACGTGCTACCTGTCCCAGACCTGCTGTTTTCAACTCTCTGGAGACAACAGGAGTGGTAGAGATACTCTCAATGATCAAAAAGTCAACTGACATTTACTCCTGGGGTGCTGACCTGTTGCACCCTCGACAACTACTGTGATTATTATTATTTGACCATGTTGGTCATTTATGAACATTTGAACATCTTGGCCATGTTCTGCTATAATCTCCACCCGGCACAGCCAGAAGAGCACTGGCCACCCCTCATAGCCTGGTTCCTCTATAGGTTTCTTCCTAGGGAGTTTTTCCTAGCCACCGTGCTTCTACAACTGCATTGCTTGCTGTTTGGGGTTTTAGGCTGGGTTTCTGTACAGCACTTTGTGGCATCAGCTGATGTAAGAAGGGCTATATAAAAACATTTGATTTGATTTGAATATGTCGGTTCATCCCTCTTAAGCTGCTTAAAGACAATTTATAGACAAAATAACATGAATTCATAATGTCCTAGTTTGAGGTGGGCCGTAATATGTAAGTAAGTAAGTTACGTTGTTAGCCACCTGTAGCGATGTTTCCTAGATCTGGACCGTGAGCTGCTTCTGGAGCGGGAGGCAGAGCGAGATCTGGACCAGGACCCAGAGTGGGACCGAGACTTGGATGCTGACTTCGTTGCCTTGGACATCACCGCAGGCAACCTCTGAGACGACAGCCTGTCAGACAAACAGAGGGGAGTCATGAGTGATCATGAGCATCTATTCAATTTCAACATTTCACCCACATGTTCCATAGGCCCACATAGGCAACATTGAATAAGTAGAACAAGGAAAATGTGCTGATCATAGGATAACAATAATAACAATAATTGACTATTATTTAATTTTTGTCATCTGAAACCATTGCGTACAAAAACTGATATTCTTCAAAGAGGCCTACTACATAGGAGATACCCACAATGTAATACAAATTAACAAAATATAGGATTCTTCACATATTTGAAGATGTAGAGCAAAATGACTGTCAAGTAGTACAAGTGGGCGAATCTGTCAATCCCTGTGACCAAAGTGTCAGGTGGCAAACTACAACCAGACGGCAAGGCCGCTGAATGATTATCTACAGTCACTGCAGAAACAGAGGGATTAAGATAAAGAGCTGTGACTCGAGAAAACCATGACAACAACACCTCCAAGAGATATAAAGCATTCAAGAGATGCCATACCTCAGAAAAGCATCTGTGCAAAAATGTGCACTGAAGCAGCTTTAAAAGAAGTGCAAAAAAGCTACTACCGTACACTAACTATTGCTGCCAAAAAAAACTGTTGGAGAACAGTGTGGATACTGCAGCTGCAAGTAACATAACCGGTTTCATGTCGTCAGTCAAACCAGTTTCATGTAGTCAGTCATTTGCATTAAGGAATCAGTTTCATTCCAGTAATGGGACTGAACTTTTGACTTGTATTGGTCCCAAGAAAAGATGAGGAACCTTACACTAAGTCTGCGTAAGTATAGACCTTCCCTATAATGGGATAGATGCATTCTAGGCTCGAGCCTCTATACACACTTTATACAGTATATCCAGTAACAAATGGAACAATCATCTTAAATTCCACCAGCCTTTCACATTGTCCCTAATTATTGTGCTAGTCTAAGAATGGTGGATGGGAATGTTTGTTTTCTCAAGAGAGAAATCCTTATAGCCAGCTGTTCAAAAATAGACTAATGGCAACTTTCAGCAAAAGTAAATGAGGAAAGAGCAGGGGTTGTTTGACTACTTACCAAACACCCATCAGTCTCATTGTTAGGGCAGCATTCTATGTTATCTACCCGGCACAGAAAGTCATACTGAAAACTCATTAATCATGCCAAAATGTAATGGTATTTACAACCCTGTTTTTGTTCCTGTGTAGATTATTTTAGAACCAGTTTACGTGCAAAGGTGGAAAAGAAAGAGAGAGAAGGAGCATGAGGAGTGACAGCGACGGCTTTATGGACACGATGGACCAATGAAGGAATAATAAAATACATGGCTGATGTTTATAACACGTTTATAACTTTTCAAATCAGCCTCAGCGCTAAATGGAATGTAATAGAAAATGACAGGCAACATTTACAGGTCAGGGGCGTTATATAACATATCATTCATTATACAGGACAGGACAAGATGGTGCCGACAGACACGGTCGCCATGTTTCTAACTCCTAGACAACTTTGCAGTGTTTTTATTGTTGTTGTGTTATTATTTGCTCAGAGCGTTTGTTGTAGTATTATCTAGAGCTGAAAAAAAAAATACTTTTGGACATTAGATCAACGGTCACTCACTCATACATTTCAGCAGAAATTTGGCTTCCCTGACCTGGATCCTTTGTTTGAACTTTCAGAGGCAGCTCTATTCATCCTGGGTGCTGCACCGAAATTCCGACATCGGAGAAGAGGAAGAAGTCCAGAGAAATGGAAGAAGAAGTGGGGCCCTAGCCAGACTCAAGCGGCGTGAAAACCATCCACTGCTTCTGAGTATATTACTCGCTAACGTTCAGTCCCTGAATAAAGTAAACAAGTTCAGGGCGAGGATCTCCTTCAGAGAGACATCAGGGACTGTAACATACTCTGTTTTACGGAATCATGGCTCTCTCCGGATATATTGTCCCCGTCCATTCAGCCAGTGGGGTTCTCCATCCATCGTGCAGACAGGAAGAAAAAACTCAGGGGAAAAAGAAATGCGGAGGTATTGGTTTCATGATTAACAACTCATGGTGTGATTGTGGTAACATACTGTACATGAACTCAAGTCCTTTTGTTCTCCTGATCTGGAATACCTCCCCATCAAATGCAGACCACATTACCTCCCAAGATAATTTTATTCGGTCATCATAACTGCAGTGTATATTCAACAGTACAGGGACAAAGTGGAGTTGCAATTCAATGGCTTAGACACAAGACATGTGTGGAAGGGACTCCAGACAATCACGGATTATAAAGGGAAATCTAGCCATGTCACAAACACACCGTATCACTCCCGGATAAGCTAAACACCTTTTAAGCCTGCTTGGAGAAAAACAACCTTGAAACACCAACACAGACCCCCTCCACTCATGAGAACGGTGTGCTCTCGCTCTCCGTGGCCAACGTGATTAAGTAATTTAAGCGTGATAACCCTCACAAGGCTACCGGCCCAGGTAGCATCCCAAGCCGCGTACTTGGAGCATGTGCAGACCAGCTGGCTGGAGTGTTCACAGACATATTCAATCTCTCCAATTCTCAGTCAGTTGTCTTGATGCAAGTGGGGTGTCCGCCATTGTTCCTGTACCCAAGAAAGCAAATGTAACTGAACAAAATGACTATCGGCCCATAGCACTCACTTCTGTCATCATGAAGTGCATTGAGAGGCTAGTTAAGGACCATATCACCTCCACCTTACCCAACAATCTAGACCCACTACAATTCGCATACTGCCCCAACAGATCCACGGCTGACGAAATCGCCATTACACTGCCCTATCCCACCTGGACAAGAGAAATGCCTACGTAAGGAATGCTGTAGACAACAGCTCAGCCTTCAACACTATGGTTCCCTCCAAGCTCATCACTAAGGTCAGGGCCCTGGGTCTGAACCCCTCCCTGTTCAACTGGGATCTGGACTTTATGACGGGCCGAACATGTCTATATACACAATTATATATACAGTTTATTAGGTACACCCATCTAGTACAGGGTTGGACCCCCCTTTCCCTCCAGAACAGCCTGAATTATTTGGGGCATGGAAACTTTCCTCTGGTATCAAGGGGCCTAATCTATGCCAGGAAAAAATATGAAGATGTGGCTCCAATGGGCCCCCAATCACCAACACTGGACAATTGAGGAGTGGAAAAACATTTCCTGGTCCAAGGAATCACGGTTTCTGTTGGATCATGCTGATGGCAGAGTCAGGATTTGGCGTAAGCAGCATGAGTCCATGGACGCATCCTGCCTGGTACAAGCTGGTGGCAGTGGTGTACTGGCACACTTTAGGTCCCTTGATATCAATTGAGCAACGAACGTTTCCGACACCTTGTAGAACCAATTCCCCCAAAGAATTCAGTCTGTTCTGGAGTCAAAGAGGGATCCGACCCGGTACTCGATGGGCGTATCCAATAACTCTGACATTGCTCGTTCTGATATTTTGGATATTTTTTTATTTTACTTTTGATGGATTGATGGCAGCATTCGCGTGAAACTGAAAGCGCGAACCACTGCTTTTAACCAGGGCAAGGTGACTGGAAACATGACCGAATACAAACAGTGTAGCTATTCCCTTCGCAAGGTAATTAAACAAGCTAAGCGTCAGTATAGAGACAAAGTAGAGTCGCAATTCAACAGCTCAGATACAAGGGGTATGTGGCAGGGTCTACAGTCAATCACGGATTACAAAAAGAAAACCAGCCGCGTCATGGACCAGGATGTCTTGCTCCCAGGCAGACTAAATAACTTTTTTGCCCGCTTTGAGGACAATACAGTGCCGCTGACACGGCCCGCAACCATAACATGCGGTCTCTCTCCTTCACTGCAGCTGAGATGAGTAAGACATTTAAACGTGTTAACCCTCGCAAGGCTGCAGGCCCAGACGGCATCCCCAGCCACGTCCTCGGAGCATGCACAGACCAGCTAGCTGGTGTGTTTACGGACATTTTCAATCAATCCTTATCCCAGTCTGCTGTTCCCACATGCTTCAAGAGGGCCACCATTGTTCCTGTTCCCAAGAAAGCTAAGGTAACTGAGCTAAACGACTACCGCCCCGTAGCACTCACTTCCGTCATCATGAAGTGCTTTGAGAGACTAGTCAAGGACCATATCACCTCCACCCTACCTGACACCCTAGACCCACTCCAATTTGCTTACCACCCAAATAGGTCCACAGACAATGCAATCTCAACCACACTGCACACTGCCCTAACCCATCTGGACAAGAGGAATACCTATGTGAGAATGCTGTTCATCGACTACAGCTCAGCATTTAACACCATAGTACACTTCAAACTCGTTATCAAGCTCGAGACCCTGGGTCTCAACCCCGCCCTGTGCAACTGGGTACTGGACTTCCTGACAGGCTGCCCCCAGGTGGTGAGGGTAGGTAACAACATCTCCACCCCGCTGATCCTCAACACTGGGGCCCCACAAGGGTGCGTTCTGAGCCCTCTCCTGTACTCCCTGTTCACCCACGACTGTGTGGCCATGCACGCCTTCAACTCAATCATCAAGTTTACGGACGACACTACAGTGGTAGGCTTGATTATCAACAACGACGAGACGGCCTACAGGGAGGAGGTGAGGGCCCTCGGAGTGTGGTGTCAGGAAAATAACCTCACACTCAACGTCAACAAAACTTTGGAGATGATTGTGGACTTCAGGAAACAGCAGAGGGAGCACCCCCCTATCCACATCGATGGGACAGTAGTGGAGAGGGTAGTAAGTTAAGTTCCTCGGCGTACACATCACAGACAAACTGAATTGGTCCACCCACACAGACAGCATCGTGAAGAAGGCCCAGCAGCGCCTCTTCAACCACAGGAGGCTGAAGAAATTTGGCTTGTCACCGAAATCACTCAAACTTCTACAGATGCACAATCGAGAGCATCCTGTCGGGCTGTATCACCGCCTGGTATAGCAACTGCTCCGCCCACAACCGTAACGCTCTCCAGAGGGTAGTGAGGTCTGCACAACGCATCACCAGGGGCAAACTACCTGCCCTCCAGGACACCCAGACCCCCCGATGTCACAGGAAGGCCATAAAGATCATCAAGGACAACAACCACCTGAGCCACTGCCTGTTCACCCCGCTATCATCCAGAAGGTGAGGTCAGTACAGGTGCATCAAAGCAGGGACTGAGAGACTGAAAAACAGCTTCTATCTCAAGGCCATCAGACTGTTAAACAGCCACCACTAACATTGAGTGGCTGCTGCCAACACACTGACTCAACTCCAGCCACTTTAATAATGGGAATTGATGTAAAATATATCACTAGCCACTTTAAACAATGCTACTTAATATAATGTTTACATACCCTACATTACTCATCTCATATGTACAGTATATGTATATACTGTACTCTATATCATCTACTGCATATTTATGTAATACATGTATCGCTAGCCACTTTAAACTATGCCACTTTGTTTACATACTCATCTCATATCTATATACTGTACTCGATACCATCTACTGCATCTTGCCTATGCTGTTCTGTACCATCACTCATTCATATATCTTTATGTACATATTCTTTATCCCTTTACACTTGTGTGTGTATAAAGTAGTAGTTGTGGAATTGTTAGCTAGATTACTCGTTGGTTATTACTGCATTGTCGGAAGTAGAAGCACAAGCATTTCGCTACACTCGCATTAACATCTGCTAAGCATGTGTATGTGACAAATAAATTTGATTAGATTTTTGGATTATGTGCGTATAGTTTCATATTGCTAGGTATTATTACATGCAATGTTGGTGCTGCACCTGCGATAACATCTGCAAATACGTGTACGTGACCAATAAACTTTGATTTGATTATACAAAGTTACAAGACATGACTGGAGAGCTGTATAAGATTCACAGACTGAACAACTAGGCTGCCAATAAAGAAGAGGTCACTCTGGCTCACCTTGAATGTCAACAATGTGTGAAAAACACTCTTCAAAATAAACTAATTGAAAGGATAACGTCATATGGTGCCAGACCAGCAAGTGGATTGGCTCATGAGAGTTGAGAAGATTATCTGATTATTGGGCCTTAAGCAACTACCAATCAGTGGCCAGAGAATGTCCATTCTTCAATAGCACAATCAGTGCCAAACATGTTCCTTACCCCTGTGGAGGGTAAATACGATTCCTTAATAAGGGGATTCTGGCTATATTCTGAGAGTGATTCATATGATCCCGCAGATGATTCAGTCTATGGACACTCACCATGGCATATGATCTTCGGTCTAAGCGAGCAGGGATCAAAACATTTATTTTTCATTTTGAATGCCGTGAGGAGGAAATTGCAGACTAAACATTGGGAGGACTTCATAAACAGTGCACCGGCATCTAGCAGCACATGCTAGTCATAGAGTATATCCCTGCTACTATTTTAGTGAGTATTGAAATGGATCCCTCCTCCTGCTACTCCTCTATGGTGCTCCTTCCCTCGTTTTTCTTCATTGCAGGCTGCGCTTGTTATTTTTGGCTTCCGGGGCTAATTTCCTGAATGCACTGGAATATACTTTTTTGCCTACCGGGCACATTTCATGACTGGCATTTCAGAGCGTGCTCCCGTATCCACATTCTGGGGAAAAAAAAAGGGAAACTAAACCCTGGTCAACAGATGGTATGGCATATTATGAAATTAGACATTTTGCTAAGTACTCTCTGCAGAAGACCTTTATCACCTAGTCACAGTTGATGTATTAGCTGTAGACTATAGCTGTGTAACTGCATATACTGTAATACCAAGAATCTGTTTAAAACTCATTAAACAAACAAGAAAAACATCTGTTTTTCTCAGGACTGGTTTCATATGGCTGAGAATAAACCTTTCTGAAAGCTCTCAAACGCCTGTGAAATGAAACTAAACAGGATGAGGGCCATAACTTTTGCATTCATCCACTAGGTAACTAGAGTATAATCACTTCCTTCACTTCATTTTGTGTGACTGGTTTATCTTACTGGTAAAACCGTGTGGCGAATTGCAGGGGCTAAAACTGGGCAAACTGGGCATTCACGAGGTAACTATTAAATCATGTATCATCATATTTAACTTAAATAGATGCTCCCCTGAATTGTGTGTGACTGGTTTATCCTACTGGTAAAACGGCAAGGATATGTGTAGCCCATTCCAGGTGTAGTTAACTGTAACTTAATAAGTAATTTGTGTCTGTAAAGTGTGATGAATCGTGGGTCCATTTCAGTCAGAGAACAGTGACCCACTTCCAACTGATAACTAGGGGCAGCTGCCTGTCTCTTCCTAACAGAGTGTGCTCCCCAGCCTAATCACTAGGATTTAAACTTCCAAAAGGCTGTGACAAGCATCTACACTAATTATGTACCCTCTACTGACAGACACACAAACACACCCACAGGGCCCCTCGTGCAAAGAGTGACAGTTGCTCAAACCCGGTCACCTGTTCATTTAAGGGCAAAAAAGTTGTTCCCGAACAATGGTTGGGCAACTCGATACAGCAGCAAGAGTATAAACAGACACACTCTACTCAATCAACTACACTATCATTAAGACCCGGATGCCTCAGAAGCAGCTGGAATCACATTTGGCATCTATATGGACCACTGAGATGACACTCGCCACAGCAACTGTCACTGATGTTGTCTTTGGTAAACAAAATGGACCAGAAATATGGGCATCATTGTCAGGGTGTCAGAGTTTTCCCTCAAGATATGGCTTTATAGAGGCAGTTCATGGATTGCCAAGCAGAATCTGCTGCGAAAGTCCAGATCAGAGGATAATTATTATGTTTCTTAAAGTTACCTTATTACCAAATAAGCCCATTGTAACTTGATTTAGGCCTATTAACAATGGCACTCTCAAATAAGAATGAATTCAACCACGGCCGCTTCATTGTGATTTTCTGCAGCAAACTCAACACCGACCAAAGTTGACAAACCAACGTTGAATCGGACAATGCAACAACAAATCACTAAAACCATACCAAAAAAGACTCACCCGGTAACTGAAAGGCTGAGAAAAGTAGCTTTTACAGCTAGGCTATGTGCTTTGTTTTCTCAGAGTGAGAAAATACAGCGCCCCATAGCAGTGTGGTCTCACTAAAAGTTCAGTGTCTGTCTACGTGAGACAGTCTCTCTGTTGGGTACAACTGCCACAGCGAGTTCACATCCACTCCCACCAACGGAGTAGGATTCATGTGTGGTACATATAATCACTCTTTGTTGCTACTTGAGACTTCTTAAAAATAAAAAAAAACTCCTCAGTCAGCACTATAATCAGTATGTTTATTTCTTGGGCTGCTGTAAGTAGGCGAAAACGTTAATGTGTAGCTATGTGAGCTTTTGATTTACACAACTGTTGTCCTGAAAATACATAGTAGAAAATTACTGAGGCATCCTCAAATCGTGAGGATATGAGTCTTAACTTGTTGCTATCAAGATGGAACTCAACAGCTAAAGGTCCTCTCTATTTTGGTCCGTTGTGAACAGCATGGCAAATGGCAAGCTATCATTCCTTATTTCAGCAATGTGGTGAGATTATGTATATGTTAGGTCTTGCCTATTGACAGATATTTTCATTCAAATGTAGGCTAAAGCTGTAGATATCCTGTGCATTTGGTCAACTTTCAGTGTTAGCAATTCTACCGGGGCCAAAGTCATGACAGTCACACACAAGTGACGTTACCCCAGAGTTAGCCGTGTCAAAAACTCCATATCAAATTGTCGACTTCTCCTGTGAACATTTTGGACTGTCTGAAAAGAAATGACACGTAAATTGTGAATCCTGTGAAGAGGCAAGTGTTGATACAACACCCTTGTCGATTCAACACCCCGACACTGGAGTGCCAGTTACAGGGGTATCCTCAAATGTACACCATACAGAATTCACAGCATCAACTGTAGGCTAGTCAACAACAGAGCATACATACTGTGAAAGATCACAAGGCCGATTACTGTAAACTCCCATTGCTTTACAATGATCCCCGTGAATAAGCAAATAGAAAAGTTATTCTTAGTAAAAAAACATATTTAGAAAAGCGACAGTACAGCACAGCTTCTTTGTTATAAGGACCTGTGCCGGGATACCGGTGGGGATGTGGTTACGCCTTTCTCCTGTGTACATTTGAACAAGATATTATTTGCTTTAAGGGAACAATAAGGCAGGATCCTAGAGCACACTGCAACAGGATATATGATATGATGTAGCGATTACTTCTGCCAAGGGTGGCACAATCAACTCTGTCCCATTTTTTTTTTTTTTGCTCATAAATCATTTGAAATTATAATTGAGGGGTGAACAATGACTTGGGTTTGCACTATGCAACTGATGCATTTATGGAAGAAAAAAGCTGAACACTTCACTGGCTGACTGACCTGAAGCTCTAGCGTTGCTGATCAATCAATCGACAACAAGGAATGCAATTTAGAGTGACATCGAGCTGTCGACTTTCTGTAGCTTGAGAAATGGTGTCAAAGAAATCTCAGAGAAATGCAAACATTGCTACCGAGACGTTAGTCTATATAATAGTAACGACACTGTATCGTGCCATGAGAATAACCTAATATGTGATACATTATATCATGTATAGTAGCTGGCGGGGATACAAGGACACACTAGAGCAAGGACAGACAGGCTATAGCTTACCTCCGATGTTTGTTTTTTTCACGCTCCTCTGGCGGGTCCGGGTCGTATAGCTTCTTGGGTGACAGCAGGCGGAGGATCCGTTGCTGTCACACTATCAACCAAATAATTTTAGATGATAGGTTGCAATCCGAATAAACAGGCCAGATGAGCTAACTTTGACTACTGCGTGTCAAGCATCGTATTGACCGAAAAATGTGCGGGGATGACGTTTATCAGCTCGTTCAACAAGCCTTTCATCAGATCGGTTTCGTATTCATGTCACATTAAATAGCTAGAGCAGTTGTAATGCGACACTGC
Source organism: Oncorhynchus keta (assembly GCF_023373465.1). Taxonomy (NCBI): domain Eukaryota; kingdom Metazoa; phylum Chordata; class Actinopteri; order Salmoniformes; family Salmonidae; genus Oncorhynchus; species Oncorhynchus keta. The sequence continues at coordinate 57,470,754 of NC_068454.1, forward strand.
ACTGTGCGCTCACGAGGAATGAATTCAAAAGTGGAGAAATTCTCCGAGAACGCATACAATATGAAGCTATAGTACTGGCTACAGTAGAGCCTTCCTTCGCAGCGCAGCAGGGGGTGTGACTTGTGCTCGGTGCACGCACGCACACAGGTCAAATTTCCTTCCTGGTATCCCCCGGTCAAACGTACACAGAACAAAAATGTAAATGCGTCATGTAAAGTGTTGGTCCCATGTTGCATGAGCTGAAATAAAATATTACAGAAATGTTCCATATGCAAAACAAAAAGAGAGGTTATTTTCTCTCAAATATTGTGCACAAACTTGTTTACATCCCTGTTAGGGAGCGTTTCTCCTTTGCCAAAATATTCCATCCACTTGACAGGTGTGGCATATCAAGAAGCTGATTAAACAGCGTGATCATTACACAAGTGCACTTCTTGCCGGGGACACAATGCCACAGATGTCTCAAGTTTTGAGGGAGTGTGCAATTGGTATGCTGACTGCAGGAATGTCCACCAGAGCTGTTGCCAGATAATGTAATGGTAATTTCTCTATCATAAGACGCCCCCAACGTTGTTTTAGAGAATTTGGCCATACATCCAACCGGTCTCACAACCGCAGACCACGTGTATGGCGTTGTGTGGGCGAGCGGTTTGCATTGTGAACAGAGTGCCCCATGGTGGCTGGTGTGGTTATGGTATGGGCAGGCATAAGCTATGGACAATGAACACAAGTGCATTTTATCGAGGGCAATTTGAATGCACAGAGATACCGTGACAAGATCCTGAGGCCCATTGTCATGCCATTCATCCACCGCCATCACCTCATGTTTCAGCATAATAATGCACGCCCCCATGTCGTATGGATCAGTACACAAATGTCCGTTCTTCCATGGCCTGCATACTCACCAGTCATGTCACCCATTGAGCACGTTAGGGATGCTCTGGATCAATGTGTACGACAGCATGTTCCAGTTCCCGCCAATATCCATCAACTTCGCACATCCATTGAAAAGGAATGGGACAACATTCCACAGACCACAATTAACAGCCTGATCAACTCTATGCGAAGGAGATGTGTTGTGCTGAATGAGGCAAATGGTGGTCACACCCGATACTGACTGGTTTTCTGATCCATGCCCCTACCTTTTTTTAAAGATATATGTGACCAACAGATGCATATCTGTCACGTTCTGACCTTTGTTTCCTTTGTTTTGTATTTATTTAGTATGGTCAGGGTGTGAGTTGGGGTGGGCAGTCTATGTTTGTTTTTCTATGATTTGGGGATTTGTATGTTTCGGCCGAGTGTGGTTCTCAATCAGAGGCAGGTGTCATTAGTTGTAGCCTGGGTTGCACGGTTTGTTTGTGGGTGATTGTCTATGTTAGTTGCTTGTGTCAGCACAGGTCTCATTTATAGCTTCACGGTCGTTTATTGTTTTTGTGTTCAGTGCTTTCTTTTATTAAATACTCATCATGAACACATACCACGCTGCATTTTGGTCCTCCGATCCTTCTCGCCTCTCCTCTTCAGATGGAGAGGAGGACGACCGTGACAATATCTGTGTTCCCTGTTATTTGAAATCCATAGATTAGAGCTTAATGAATTCATTTAAATTGACTGATTTCCTTACATGAACTGTAAAATATTTGAAATTGCTACATGTTGCGTTTATATTCTTGTTCAGTATAGTTACACTAGCAAAATGTTTTCTACTTCTTCCGCAACTGCGTGTTACACTGTAACAAAGTCCACCACAGTTGTTACATTTTTTGCAGTCACTACAGCGCAGTATAAGAAAGAATCTAAGGCAGGCGAGAGGTCTTATAGACATGTTCCATAATTTGTCGCTATACTACAGCAAGTTATTTCTGTCCTGGCATAAATTGGACAGGAGGATGATGATGAAGACTGAAATGATGACGGTGGCATGAAACCTTGCACAAATCTTTCAATATCTACCGTTACGTGATCGACATATTAATTTATCAACAGACCTGAGTGCTTGGACCGAATGGATGCACTGACAGTTCAGGTCCTGGGGTTACAGTGACATCGCCTTGAGCTGTGTAATTACATGGCAAATATTGGCACATATGTTAGGATGTATCAAGCTAACAGTCTCGAAAAGACAGCGAACTAACAAGTCCTTAGGCAAAGTTCTGTTGAGTAGTATTGAGCCCATTCAAATTGCAAGAACCACAAGCCCAACTATTGACGTATATTACCAGGGGACACATCCTTTTAATCTTAGCTTTTTATCTTGACGTAGACCAGATAGAATGTACATAGTAATAATTTTTCCAATGCCGTGTATGCCTACAGTTTTCCAGAGGTAAGCCTACAAGTGACCCACAAGTAACCTAAAAATAAACCCTCGCGTAGACACAACTAGAAGACAATACCCAAATATTAACTAGCTAGTGGTGGAATAATTACCCAATTGTCATACCTGAGCAAAAGTAAAGACACATTAATAATTTAAAAAATGACTAAAGTAAAAGTGAATATCACCCAGTAAAATACTACTTGAGTAAAAGTAAAACAATATTTGTTTTTAAAGATAAGTCTAAAAACTACATTGAATTGCTCAAATATATTTAAGTATCATAAGCAAAAGTTTATGCTATATTAAAGAAACCAGACAGCACAGTGTTGTCACGACTTCCACCGAAGTCGGCTCCTCTCCTTGTTCGGGCGGCGATCGACGTCACCGGCTTTCTAGCCATCGCCGCTCCATTTCTCATATTCCATTGGTTTTGTCTTGTTCCATTACACACCTGGTTTTCATTCCATAATTACTGTATGTATTTAGTCCTCTGTTCCCCTCAATTGTCTTGGTTTGTAATTGTTTGTTTGTTATGTGGATTATTGTCAGGCGCTTTACGTTATTGTTTTTATGTGCTGAAATTTTTGGAACGGAAATAAAGTGTGCCTGTTCACTACACTCTGCTCTCAAGCACCCGACTTCGCCTCCCATACACATCCTTGACAAGTGTTCTTGTTTTTTAAATTGACCGATAGCCAGGGGCACACTCCAACACTCAGACATCATTTACAAATAAAGTATTTGTGTTATTGAGTTTGCCAGATCAGAGGCAGTGGAGGCAGATGTCATGGTTCCACATGTCACATGTCAACCGGAGGGTGGCAGAGACCGTGCTCAAGAGATTAACCACACCCAGGTGTCCTATTTACTTATTATTATTTCTCTGTTAAAAGAAGTGTGTTTTCGGTTGTCCTTTGCTGAAGCTTGAAATATGTGCCGTGTGCGATTGACTTCTGAGTGAGTTTTCGATACTTAATGTTTGTTGTTTTACCAGTGATACTGTGATCCTTCCGTTACCGTTTCTCAGTAAAGTGTTATGTTTATCCTTAACCACTGATTCCTTGTCTGGTCTCTTCTCTGAAACTGGGTCCAGATGCAGAGGAAATAGATACAAAAGTATCTATATCCACAGTAAAACGAGTCCTATATCGACATAACCTGACAGGCCGCTCAGCAAGGAAGAAGCCACTGCTCCAAAACCGCCATAAAAAAGCCTACGGTTTGCAACTGGACATGGGGACAAAGATTGTACTTTTTGGAGAAATGTCCTCTGGTCTAGTGAAACAAAAATAGAACTGTTTGGCCATAATGGCCATCTTTATGTTAGGAAGAAAAAGGGGGAGGCTTGCAAGCCGAAGAACACCATCCCAACCTTGAAGTACAGGGGTGGCAGCATCATGTTGTGGGGGTGATTTGCTGCAGGAGGGACTGGTGCACTTCACAAAATAGATGGCATCATGAGCCCTGACCTCAATCCTATAGAAAATGTGTGGGCACAACTGAAAAAGCATGTGCGAGCAAGGAGGCCTACAAACCTGACTCAGTTACACCAGCTCTGTCAGGAGGAATGGGCCAAAATGTACCCAACTCATAGTGGGAAGCTTGTGGAATGGTTACTTTTTAAAAATGGTATAGAATCATCTTGATCCCCTCTGTTGAAGATGCTTGGACCTTCGTTTTTATATTTTCAGTGATACTGTTAACAAACACACCCCCAATAAAGAAAATGATCATTAAAAACAGGTTCAGCCCCTGGTTCGACAATGATCTCGCAGAGTTACTCCACCTCAAGAATTGCATTTGGCAAAAGCCTCGGCACACGCATAATCAGGCTGAGTGGCTATTGTTTAGGCACATGAGAAATAAGTGCACTCAGGCTATCCGGAAGGCCAAAGTTAGTTACTTTAAGGAGCAGTTCTCTCCCTGTGGGTCTAAGCCCAAGACGTTCTGGAAAATAGTTAAATACCTAGAGAATAAACCCTACTCCTCACAGCTGCCCATGTCCCTTAATGTTGATGATGTGGTTGTTTCTGACAAGAAGCACATGGCTGAGCTCTTTAATCACCACCTCGTTAAGTCAGGATTCCTATTTGACTCAGCCATGCCTCCTTTCCCGTCCAACATTTCCTCATCTCCCACCCCTTCTAATGCGACTATCCCCAATGCTTCTCCCTCTTTTTCCCCTGCCCCGCTACAATGTTTCTCCCTGCAGGTAGTAACTGAGTCCGAGGTACTAAAGGAGCTCCTTAAACTTGACCTCAAATAACCATCTGGGTCAGATGGGTTAGACCCTTTCTTCTTTAAGTTTGCTTCCCCCTATCATTGCCAAGCCCATCTCCAACCTTTTTAACTTGTCTCTCCTTTCTGGGGAGGTTCCCATTGCTTGGAAGGGAGCCACAGTTCATCCTTTTTTTAAAGGGGGAGATCAAGCTGATCCAAACAGTTGTATGCCTATTTCTATTTTTTCCTGTTTATCAAAAGTGTTGGAAAAACTTGTCAATAATCAACTGACTGGCTTTCTTGATGTCTATAGTATTCTATGGTATGCAATTTGGTTTCCCCTCAGGTTATGGATGTGTCACTGCAAACTTAAAGGTCCTCAATGATGTCACCATTGCCTTTGATTCTAAGCAATATTGTGCTGCTATTTATATTGACTTAGCCAAAGCTTTTGATACAGTGGACCATTCCATACTTGTGGGCCTGCTAAGCAGTATTGGTGTCTCTGAGGGGTCTTTGGCCTGGTTTGCTAACCACCTCCCTCAAAGAGTGCAGTGTATAAAGTCAGAAAATGTGCTGTCTCAGCCACTGCCTGTCACCAAGGTAGTACCCCAAGGATTGATCCTTGGCCCCCGCTCTTCTATATTTACATCTACAACATAGCTCAAGCAGTAGGAAGCTCTCTCATTCATTTATATGCAGATGATAAAGTCTTATACTCAGCTTGACCCTCCCCGGATTTGGTGCTAAATGCTCTACAACAGTGTTAAATGCTCTACAACAAAGCTTTCTTAGTGTCCAACAAGCTTTCTCTGTCCTTAACCTTGTTCCGAACACCTCCAAAACAAAGGTCACGTGGTGAGAAGAACCCACAGGTGTTATTACTACCAAGTACTTGGGAGTATGGCTAGTTTATAAACTGTCCTTCTCTAAGCACATATCAAAGCTAAATCTATAGTTAAATCTATACTTGGTTTCCTCTATCATAATCGCTCCTCTTTCACCCCAGCTGCCGAACTAACCCTGATTCAGATGACCATCCTACCCATGCTAGATTACGGAGACGTAATTTATAGGTCGGCATGTAAGGGTGCTCTCGAGCGGCTAGATGTTCTTTACCACTTGGCCATCAGATTTGCTACCAAAGCTCCTTATAGGACACATCACTGCACTCAATACTCCTCTCTAAACTCGTCATCTATGTATACCCGTCGCAAGACCCACTGGTTGATGCTTATTTATTAAACCGTCTTAGGCCTCACTCCCCCCTATCTGAGATATCTACTGCAGCCCTCATCCTCCACATACAACACCTGTTCTGCCAGTCACATTCTGTTAAAGGTCCCCAAAGCACACACATTCCTGGGTCGCTCCTCTTTTCAGCTTGCGGCAACTAGCGACTGGAACGAGCTACAACAAACACTCAAACCGGACAGTTTTGTCTCAATCTCTTCATTCAAAGACTCAATCATGGACACTCTTACTGACAGTTGTGGCTGCTTTGTGTGATGCATTGTTGTCTCTACCGTCTTGCCCTTTGTGCTGTTGTCTGTGCCCAATAATGTTTGTACCATGTTTTGTGCTGCTACCATGTTGTGTTGCTACCATGTTGTTGTTATGTTGTGTTGCTACCATGCTGTGTTGTCATGTGTTGCTGCCTTGCTATGTTGTTGTCTTAGGTCTCTATGTAGTGTTGCGTTGTCTCTCTTGTTGTGATGTGTGTTTTGTTCTATATTTTCTTATGTTTTTATTTTACATTTTTAATCCCAGGCCTCTGTCCCTTTTGGTAGGCCGTCATTGTAAATAGGAATTTGTTCTGAACTGACTTGTCTAGTTAAATAAAGGTTAATAAAATGAAATAATTTTTTTTACACCACTGTAACTAGCAAAGGGAAGTTAGACTTTTCCACTCGTAGCGATAGCTTTGTTCTCAAGATATAACAGTGCCTGCTGGCAAATCACCTAAAGACAGTTCCTGCGTTTGTCTTTAAGTCCTGTTTTCTACTGTGTAATACTTGTTCTGTCAAGTAGGAAAACTCATTGTAGGACAACCGCATTGAGTGAAAGAGAAAAACGTATCTGACGACAAAATGACACGAAGCTCCTTGTGAAGCTTAGTGTAGCGTTCCTGGAATGTGTGGCATGTCGTCATCAATATTTAAAGAGTAGGGGGCCTGTATTCATGAATCCTCTCAGAGTGGTAGTGCAGATCTAGGTTCAGATCCCCCTGTCCATGTAATGTTACTCATTGTGATTTTGAATGTAAAATTCATCCTACATCAGCACTCCTACTCTGAGATGCTTTGGGAATATGGGCCCTGGTCCCAAAAACCTCATGAAAGATAAAAAGAAAAGTAGAGGCCTTTGAAGGTTTAAACCTTGAAACAGCCTTCCACTTGTGCCAGAAACTTGGACAGCGATGATGAACCTATTTTGCATGGCAAAGACAAATTTCTATAACCAAATGTGTGGCACAAATCCATCTCAAAACAAATAGTGCTATCTGAGAGCTTATTTGATTAATTTAAAGCAGGAAGCCAAAAGCAAACGCCTACAGTACATTGTTGACCTCATGAGCAGATGTGAGAGCAGGCAAAGTAGGGGTCAGTGGTTGTAAAGTGGTTAAAGTATCAAAGAGAATTGTCTCTCCATCAAGCAGGGGTTGTTTTGCAGTGTTTGTGAAGTTCGCATTGTAAGGGGGTCATCAAAAGGCCCCAGTATCGTACTCTTTATCCACAGAAATAATTTAGCTGCAATACTTTTATCGAATACACTGTACCTCTGTAAGAATATATATATATATATTTTTTTAATGTTGGGGGGGTGTTAAGGTGTTCAACTGTTGTTAACACTTCTGTTTAACCATCATGAGTTTTGTGCACTCATATCTCAACAAATATCCTACATGATTTACTACTGTCCAATTGACAGAATTAATATGCATGTGTTCAGAGCACAGTCTATGGTTCAGGGCTGCTGTGAAGTATTTTACGAGTTCTTCACATTTGAAGACATAAATAGAGAAAGATTTGTCTTTATTGTGAATGAATTAATAGTTATCCAGTGATATATATCGATTCCAATGATATTTGGGTTCTCTTCGACTGAACAGCCCATTCCAAACACAGGCCACATTGTCGGTGTGTGTTTGTGTGTATGTCTGTGAACTAAAGAGTGGTTTTGCATTAACACTTACAGTTGAATAGTTGCCCCCTGAGTCACGCCCCTCATGGACTTCCCCACCTACCCTATTAGCCCTGGACTGTGACCCACAGAATTGGTATAACCCACGAGTGTACAGACAGCAGGGAGGTTTATTTTTGGCCGACCCATCTGACACCACTTTCTCCATCTGTGCCTGGATAAACGAGGTCTCACTCCCCCACATACTGCCCACCTGTTGGAGCCGTTTTCTCCCTAACTGACAGGTCAGGACACACAGGTCTTTACAATATCCAATCTAACTTCCAGAAAACCGCCCTCATCTGCAGGGGTCCACAGACAGTGTAGTTTCATAGTGAAGAATAACATAAGATACTGAAGCAGGAGATGCTTATCGACGACAAGCACAGACTCAACCAACACCTAATGTGAACCTCAAAGAGAAACAAAATCTAAACTCTACTGATTGAGACCAATGAATAACCAATACCTTACTAGGGATCAAGGGCACACTTGAAATAGAAAGTGACGTGTTTGGCAGGCTGTGTGATTTCCCAACATCGCTGTGTGGAGCACAAATATCACAAATGGCCATGCAGTCTGAAACAGACATGTTTTCTCAGAAGCACTTCTGAACTTTACTATTTTCTCTGTGTCTCCGTGCCAGTGGCTTTGCATGATATTGTTATAAAGCCTTTTGACCATCTGTTAATGGTTACCACAGTGTGGAGGGATCTACAGTTTAACACTACAGCTGGTCATGTGTCGATTATTGAACTCCGAAGCATTGTGATGACATGAAGGCATTGTAGATTTATTTATTGAATTTATTTAAACAACATTTTCAAGATTCAGATCAAAATCTCTGTAATGCTCAGACTATGTATGTGATGCACAGAGCAGTGATACATAGAGCACGTAGTGGTGCACACTTTCGCCGTTTCCTGCCCGGTAACAGCGGTGCGGGGAGACGGGGTTGGTTGGAGCCAAGACGCCATGCTATCGTCATATCCCACGTCAACTCCCAAATCCAGCCTCTACTCACTTTCCTACTCCACGCTGACACAACCATGGCACCTGTTCCACGCTCTACAAAGCACTGCTATTCAATTACAGGCCTTTTTTATGTGCGCGTCTTCCAACTACCCAGCTACAAACGATCCCAGAAAGGTCAGCTTCAAAGAAGAGGCCTGTGAATTTAGATTGGATTTAAAGGATTTGAGTTGAGGACGCAAAAAGGTCTAATTTTTCACCTAAGTACAGAGGCCTTTAACCTTTCTAACCAAGGTTAGACGAATTTAAGGAGTTTATTGATTGTCCTGATTTAGGTGGGGAAATCCATAGATTTCGCAATGTCCCATACAAATTATTAAGAGAAAACAAATAAATGAAACAACAGTTCAATGTCCATTACCCTCTGTTGACTGTCAATACTATTCAGCCCCCAAACTGCATTTGATTATGCTTGTCCGATCTGTTGTTGTTGTTTGCGATGCATTGAAGGATGCCACAAGGCTAGAATTAGCGACTTCAAGAATATAAAATGCCAGTGTGTAGGAAAGTACATTTCAACATTTCAGTTGAAAATCCCTAAAGCCACAGTCCGCCATCAAATGTGTTAACAATCTTTATATTTCAGGATGGTAGTGTTAGTTAGATGTCACATTTATTCATAATGAGTCCAGTAAATTGATATGCGATGTCTCTACCATCTGGCCAGTCCTATCGTAGTCCACAATCAGTCTGGACATCTCACACTTTACCAAGTCGGGCTCCATGTCTCTCTCAGTCTCTTCGTCCCCTCTTATTTGAAAGACAGGCCTGGGCTGACCTGAGGTTGGGTTGAGAGGATGAAACCGTTTGTGGGGGGCAGCTGCCCGTGACTCCAGACTGACTCCAGAGGGGCTGTCACCCAGCTGTTCAGAACCTCTTATCACCTTCTAGATATTTCCAGGGACCTGAGGGCTCGGGCCTCCTCAGACCCCACCGCTCCGTGTCAGTGCTCAAAGGAGACAAGGGTCGGAACCCAAGAAGGTGCCATCTGATCTAAGATTTTATCGACCGTGTCATTAAAATCAACAATCCAAATTTACTGAGCAGACATATGACACGTAAAGTTGACACACAGATTTACGATCATCTTAATTGATGCAGTTCTTTGCCATTACATATCAAGAAATGTAGCACAGAAATGAAACCTAGACCCTGGTAATGCTCCCAAACTGTTAGTTTAATCAGAAAACAATTTAGACCGCAACTGGGTCTGCACTAGCATAAACCATCATCAAAGTGCTTAATTATTTAAAACAGTACATTACACACAGAGCATTCGGAAAGTATTCAGACCCCTTCATTTTTCCACATGTATTTTGTCCCTCATCAATCTACGCACAATCTACACCCATAATGACAAAGCAAAAACAGGTTTTTAGAAATGTGTTTGCAAATTTATTAAAAACAAATAACAGAAATACCTTATTTACATAAGTATTCAAACCCTTTGCTATGAGACTCAAAATTGAGCTCAGGTGCTTCCTGTTTCCATTGATCATCTTTCAGATGTTTCTACAATTTACAGCTCCAAGACAGGATCTTTTTTTGTAATTCATTATTTATTTATTCTTTATGTAACTAGGCAAGTCAATTAAGACCAAAATCTAATTTACAATGACAGCCTACAGGGGAACAGTGGGTTAAGTGCATTGTTCAGGAGCAGAACAGCAGATTTTTACCTTGTCAGCTCGGGGATTCAATCCAGGAACCTTTCGGTTACTGGTCCAATGCTCTAACCACTAGGCTACCTGCCTCCCTGATTTTTGTCAAGACACAGATCTGGGGGAGGGTCCCAAAAAATGCCTGCAGCATTGGCCTCCATCAAGAACACAGTGGCCACCATCATTCTTAAATGGAAGAAGTTTGGAACCACCAAGACTCTTCCTAGAGCTGTCCGCCCGGCCAAAACTGAGCAATCGGGTGAGAAGGGCCTTGGTCATGGAGGGCAAGGTTTTGCAAGACTAGCTCGACCAGCATAGACCAGCATGAACCAGCTTTGTCACCAGCATGCCAGCATAAACTGGTCACCAGCATATCAGCATGAGCTGGTCACCAGCATCACCAGCTTGACCAGCTGGTCGGCCAGCTTGACCAGCATAGACCATTATGAACCAGCATAGACCAGCTTGACATTTAGGATGGTCTATGTAGTTTTTTTCGCCAGGGAAGTCTGTCTCAGGTAGTTGGTTATTGTTCCATTGCTGGCATTGCTATGGTTCAGATTCCCAAAACTGCCCAAATTTCATACATCTGGATTCAATTTGCAGAGCACAAGATTAAATATGAGTCTCCATTAACATGACTAGCCTTTTCCTGAAAGCTAATTTAGGAGTCCACAGGTGAATGTAATGTTTTTATTTTATTTAACTAGACAAGTCAGGTAAAAACAAATTCTTATTTACAATGACAGCCTACCCCGACCAAACCCGGGCCAATTGTGCACTGCCCTAGGGGACTGCCTTAAACCGCTGCGCCACTCGGCTGCCAAATGGCTGCCATTTTTACTGTGCTACACTTGTCAAACTACTCTGAATTGTTTTTGTTGAATCTGTGTCCTGACAGACATAATCACTGTTACAATAGAATTGTTCCAATTTCATACATTCAAGGTGTACAGTAAGATGAGTAAAACTCAGCTATAATGGCATATGAATGATAACAAGTCTGCTAATTGTGTAAATGGTTATATGCCGTAGAAACAAAACATAAAGGTATAGTACTGTCTGTATGTACAGTTGTGAAGCAGTTTTGGCCAGTCATTAGATGGATGGACTGCCTGAGGATAATTTCATCCAGAGACTAGGTGTACTTTAGAGCCTTGTCACAAACAGGATGCATTTAAATTGTATATATTTTGATTATGTAGCTTCATTCTTTTCCTTATGTCAATTAGGTTAATATTGTGGAGTAACTACAATGTTGTTGGTCCATCCTCAGTTTTCTCCTATCACAGCCATTCAACTCTGGAACTGTTTTAACGTCATCATTGGCCTTGTGGTGAAATCTCTGATCAGTTTCCTTCCTCTCCGGCAACTGTATCTTTGTAGTGACTGGGTGTATTAATACACCATCCAAAGTGTAGTTAAGAACTCCTTTGCCATAACAAAGGAGTTGAATACTTATTTACTCAAGACATTTCAGCTTTTCATTTGTAATTCATTTGTAAAAAAAAATAAAAAAAATATGGAAAAACATAATATGACTTTGACATTTGCAGGCCAATGACAAAAAACTCTAAATTGAATCGATTTTAAATTCAGGCTGTAACACAACAAAAAAAATGAAGTGGTTTGACAAATGTGATAGAAGCTGTTAGCAGAAACGAGAACAAAGGACGCGACTGTATTTAACTGGGCCAAGGACAGTGGATACAGGATTAGCACTGGTTTCACTATTTATTCCCTCATGAGAATAATTAACCAACATACCAAGCATTTCTGGTCTTTAGAACTCTGGTGGAACAAACAGAAATGAATGATGTTTCAGTCTCGTATTATGACAGGGATGAATAGGGCTAATACAGTGTAAGTAAACAGCGTCATTAGAAAAATAAGAAGAAGTCCACACAAGGAAGCTAATGTGTTTTCCAAAATAGGCCCTTTGTGTTGGAAACACGTATTTATGGGAAAGATGTAAATGGTAATGGTAGAGTTATGTCCTTCATGGAGTTATCAGAATTGTACAGGAAGGAAGGTCTGCTCAATCCAAGAGTACAACCAATTGATTACAGCATTGCCCCAAAAATGGGGAGGGGGGTGGCAGCGAGAGGAGGTAGGGAACAGGTCTATCTGCCCAATATAAAGGATCAAAACTGGTGGAGGAATAAACATAGCATAAATAGGAAAGTATGCCAGTTTCATTTGTAGCCTGTTTCTGGTATCAGGTTCAGGAATGACTGAAAATGCATAGCATTGATCTAAAATTGACCCTGGAAATAGTACTGTTAGGAGATCTGGAGAGACCGGGTCAGTCAATTACTAATATACTAATACTCTTAGTAAAAGTATTTATCTTCAACACGCAATCTGCATGTCCCCAGGCACCCTCATTTGTTGACTTCTGTGATCGAAAAAGCCTTGGTTTCATGCATGTCAACATCAGAAGCATCCTCCCTAAGTTTGTTTTACTCACTGCTTTAGCACACTCTGCTAACCCTGATGTCCTTGCCGTGTCTGAATCCTGGCTCAGGAAGGGCACCAAAAATTCTGAGATTTCCATACCCAACTATAACATCTTCCGTCAAGATAGAACTGCCAAAGGGGGAGGAGTTGCAGTCTACTGCAGAGATAGCCTGCAAAGTAATGTCATACTTTCCAGGTCCATACCCAAACAGTTCGAACTACTAATTTTGAAAATTACTCTCTCCAGAAATAAGTCTCTCACTGTTGCCGCCTGCTATACCGACCCCCCTCAGCTCCCAGCTGTGCCCTGGACACCATTTGTGAATTGATCGCCCCCCATCTAGCTTCAGAGTTTGTTCTGTTAGGTGACCTAAACTGGGATATGCTTAACACCCCGGCAGTCCTACAATCTAAGCTAGATGCCCTCAATCTCACACAAATCATCAAGGAACCCATCAGGTACAACCCTAACTCTGTAAACAAGGGCACCCTCATAGACGTCATCCTGACCAACTGGCCCTCCAAATACACCTCCGCTGTTTTCAACCAGGATCTCAGCAATCACTGCCTCATTGTCTGTATCCGCTACAGAGCCGCAGTCAAACGACCACCCCTCATCACTGTCAAACGCTCCCTAAAACACTTCTGTGAGCAGGCCTTTCTAATCGACCTGGCCCGGGTATCCTGGAAGGACATTGACCTCATCCCGTCAGTTGAGGATGCCTGGTCATTCTTTAAAAGTAACTTCCTCACCATTTTAGATAAGCATGCTCCGTTCAAAAAATGCAGAACTAAGAACAGATACAGCCCTTGGTTCACTCCAGACCTGACTGCCCTCGACCAGCACAAAAACATCCTGTGGCGGACTGCAATAGCATCGAATAGTCCCCGCGATATGCAACTGTTCAGGGAAGTCAGGAACCAATACACGCAGTCAGTCAGGAAAGCTAAGGCCAGCTTCTTCAGGCAGAAGTTTGCATCCTGTAGCTCCAACTCCAAAAAGTTCTGGGACACTGTGAAGTCCATGGAGAACAAGAGCACCTCCTCCCAGCTGCCCACTGCACTGAGGCTAGGTAACACGGTCACCACCGATAAATCCATGATTATCGAAAACTTCAACAAGCATTTCTCAACGGCTGGCCATGCCTTCCGCCTGGCTACTCCAACCTCGGCCAACAGCTCCGCCCCCCCCGCAGCTACTTGCCCAAGCCTCTCCAGGTTCTCCTTTACCCAAATCCAGATAGCAGATGTTCTGAAAGAGCTGCAAAACCTGGACCCGTACAAATCAGCTAGGCTTGACAATCTGGACCCTCTATTTCTGAAACTATCCGCCGCCATTGTCGCAACCCCTATTACCAGCCTGTTCAACCTCTCTTTCATATCGTCTGAGATCCCCAAAGATTGGAAAGCTGACGCAGTCATCCCCCTCTTCAAAGGGGGAGACACCCTGGACCCAAACTGTTACAGACCTATATCCATCCTGCCCTGCCTATCTAAGGTCTTCGAAAGCACAGTCAACAAACAGGTCACTGACCATCTCGAATCCCACCGTACCTTCTCCGCTGTGCAATCTGGTTTCCGAGCCGGTCACGGGTGCACCTCAGCCACACTCAAGGTACTAGGATAGGATAAAGTAATCCTTCTCACCCCCCTTAAAAGATTTAGATGCACTATTGTAAAGTGGCTGTTCCACTGGATGTCATAAGGTGAATGCACCAATTTGTAAGTCGCTCTGGATAAGAGCGTCTGCTAAATGACTTAAATGTAAATGTAAATGTAAAACGATATCATAACCGCCATCGATAAAAGACAGTACTGTGCAGCCATCTTCATCGACCTTGCCAAGGCTTTCGTCTGTGACAATCACCATATTCTTATCGGCAGACTCAGTAGCCTCGGTTTTTCGGATGACTGCCTTGCCTGGTTCACCAATTACTTTGCAGACAGAGTTCAGTGTGTCAAATCGGAGGGCATGCTGTCCGGTCCTCTGGCAGTCTCTATGGGGGTGCCACAGGGTTCAATTCTTGGGCCGACTCTTTTCTCTGTATATATCAATGATGTTGCTCTTGCTGCGGGCGATTCCCTGATCCACCTCTACGCAGACGACACCATTCTATATACTTCCGGCCCGTCCTTGGACACTGTGCTATCTAACCTCCAAACGGGCTTCAATGCCATACAACACTCCTTCCGTGGCCTCCAACTGCTCTTAAACGCTAGTAAAACCAAATGCATGCTTTTCAACCGATCACTGCCTGCACCCGCATGCCCGACTAGCATCACCACCCTGGATGGTTCCGACCTTGAATATGTGGACATCTATAAGTACCTAGGTGTCTGGCTAGACTGTAAACTCTCCTTCCAGACTCATATCAAACATCTCCAATCGAAAATCAAATCAAGAGTCGGCTTTCTATTCCGCAACAAAGCCTCATTCACTCACGCCGCCAAACTTACCCTAGTAAAACTGACTATCCTACCGATCCTCGACTTCGGCGATGTCATCTACAAAATTGCTTCCAACACTCTACTCAGCAAACTGGATGCAGTTTATCACAGTGCCATCCGTTTTGTCACTAAAGCACCTTATACCACCCACCACTGCGACTTGTATGCTCTAGTCGGCTGGCCCTCGCTACATATTCGTCGCCAGACCCACTGGCTCCAGGTCATCTACAAGTCCATGCTAGGTAAAGCTCCGCCTTATCTCAGTTCACTGGTCACGATGGCAACACCCATCCGTAGCACGCGCTCCAGCAGGTGTATCTCACTGATCATCCCTAAAGCCAACACCTCATTTGGCCGCCTTTCGTTCCAGTACTCTGCTGGCTGTGACTGGAACGAATTGCAAAAATCGCTGAAGTTGGAGACTTTTATCTCCCTCACCAACTTCAAACATCTGCTATCTGAGCAGCTAACCGATTGCTGCAGCTGTACAAAGTCTATTGGTAAATAGCCACCCATTTTCACCTACCTCATCCCCATACTGTTTTTATTTATTTACTTTTCTGCTCTTTTGCACACCAATATCTCTACCTGTACATGACCATCTGATCATTTATCACTCCAGTGTTAATCTGCAAAATTGTAATTATTTGCCTACCTCCTCATGCCTTTTGCACACAATGTATATAGACTCCCCTTTTTTTCTACTGTGTTATTGACTTGTTAATTGTTTACTCCATGTGTAACTCTGTGTTGTCTGTTCACACTGCTATGCTTTATCTTGGCCAGGTCGCAGTTGCAAATGAGAACTTGTTCTCAACTAGCCTACCTGGTTAAATAAAGGTGAAATAAATACATTTAAAAAATCTGTAGATTCGATTCGATTAGATAGATTGAAATTGTACGTTAAACATCATAGCATAGTTGAAAGATATGTGTTGCGTAGAAACACGAAGTGGGTGGCCAGCAAAGATAGATGGGATGGGCTGAGGGAAGCTGAGGGTTGGTATGTGGAATTGGAGACAAGTGGGAGTGGAGTTGCTGTGTGAGAGGGAGAATGATGGTCAAAAGATAAAGGGGGAAAAAAGTCTAAATAAAGCATAATAAAAGTACATTTGAATGACACTAAGTGGCAGTGTTTTTACAACTAATGCCGGTTTGCCTGAGGCTGATGCCGTGCAGGTGTTTGTACACATGCACATACACACACTCTCATTCAAATAAACACATACAAGAACACACCCATACATGTAATAGTGCAAGACATGCACATAAACACATACAGTTGGCATTGCTGTTCTGATTTCAGTAGTCCTTGACATCCTTTGTTTTAAATGTATTATTTTGCTAAAAAAGATTGCATTGTTGTTTGCTGTTTTCTTCTGTCTTTTCATTGTTTCTCTTTAGTTCATTCTCTTGGCTGTTGGTGCATTGTGGGGTTCTTGGGGGTGGGGAATATAATTAATTGTATTTTTTACTCTTCCTGGGGGAGAGGGGGGAGACGACGACTGTGGAAGGGGTCTCAAATGGTTGAGGGACAGCTATTGGGGAACTGTGGGGGGATCTTGGAGGGTTCGAGTTTCACAAGATTGTGACCATGAAAAAGGAAACTGTGACATATATTTTATATCACTATCATGCACGTGCACCGTCAAACATAAGGATGACTCTTGACATTTTGCAAATGGATTGAAAATGTAATAGGGCTCCGGGCAGGGCTCCGGGCAGCCGAGCGGAAATGGAGGAAAACTCGCCTCCCTGCGGACCTGGCATCCTTTCACTCCCTCCTCTCTACATTTTCCTCCTCTGTCTCTGCTGCTAAAGCCACTTTCTACCATTCTAAATTCCAAGCATCTGCCTCTAACCCTAGGAAGCTCTTTGCCACCTTCTCCTCCCTCCTGAATCCCCCCCCCTCCTCCCTCTCTGCAGATGACTTCGTCAACCATTTTGAAAAGAAGGTCGGCGACATCTGATCCTCGTTTGCTAAGTCAAACGACACCGCTGGTTCTGCTCACACTGCCCTACCCTATGCTCTGACCTCTTTCTCCCCTCTCTCTCCAGATGAAATCTCGCGTCTTGTGACGGCCGGCCGCCCAACAACCTGCCCGCTTGACCCTATCCCCTCCTCTCTTCTCCAGACCATTTCCGGAGACCTTCTCCCTTACCTCACCTCGCTCATCAACTCATTCCTGACCGCTGGCTACGTCCCTCCCGTCTTCAAGAGAGCGAGAGTTGCACCCCTTCTGAAAAAACCTACACTCGATCCCTCCGATGTCAACAACTACAGACCAGTATCCCTTCTCTCTTTTCTCTCCAAAACTCTTGAGCGTGCCGTCCTTGGCCAGCTCTACCGCTATCTCTCTCAGAATGACCTTCTTGATCCAAATCAGTCAGGTTTCAAGACTAGTCATTCAACTGAGACTGCTCTTCTCTGTATCACGGAGGCGCTCCGCACTGCTAAAGCTAACTCTCTCTCCTCTGCTCTCATCCTTCTAGACCTATCGGCTGCCTTCGATACTGTGAACCATCAGATCCTCCTCTCCACCCTCTCCGAGTTGGGCATCTCCGGCGCGGCCCACGCTTGGATTGCGTCCTACCTGACAGGTCGCTCCTACCAGGTGGCGTGGCGAGAATCTGTCTCCTCACCACGCGCTCTCACCACTGGTGTCCCCAGGGCTCTGTTCTAGGCCCTCTCTTATTCTCGCTATACACCAAGTCACTTGGCTCTGTCATAACCTCACATGGTCTCTCCTATCATTGCTATGCAGACGACACACAATTAATCTTCTCCTTTCCCCCTTCTGATGACCAGGTGGCGAATCGCATCTCTGCATGTCTGGCAGACATATCAGTGTGGATGACGGATCACCACCTCAAGCTGAACCTCAGCAAGACGGAGCTCCTCTTCCTCCCGGGAAGGACTGCCCGTTCCATGATCTCGCCATCACGGTTGACAACTCCATTGTGTCCTCCTCCCAGAGCGCTAAGAACCTTGGCGTGATCCTGGACAACACCCTGACGTTCTCAACTAACATCAAGGCGGTGTCCCGTTCCTGTAGGTTCATGCTCTACAACATCCGCAGAGTACGACCCTGCCTCACACAGGAAGCGGCGCAGGTCCTAATCCAGGCACTTGTCATCTCCCGTCTTGATTACTGCAACTCGCTGTTGGCTGGGCTCCCTGCCTGTGCCATTAAACCCCTACAACTCATCCAGAACGCCGCAGCCCGTCTGGTGTTCAACCTTCCCAAGTTCTCTCACGTCACCCCGCTCCTCCGCTCTCTCCACTGGCTTCCAGTTGAAGCTCGCATCCGCTACAAGACCATGGTGCTTGCCTACGGAGCTGTGAGGGGAACGGCACCTCAGTACCTCCAGGCTCTGATCAGGCCCTACACCCAAACAAGGGCACTGCGTTCATCCACCTCTGGCCTGCTCGCCTCCCTACCACTGAGGAAGTACAGTTCCCGCTCAGCCCAGTCAAAACTGTTCGCTGCTCTGGCCCCCAATGGTGGAACAAACTCCCTCACGACGCCAGGGCAGCGGAGTCAATCACCACCTTCCGGAGACACCTGAAACCCCACCTCTTCAAGGAATACCTAGGATAGGGTAAGTAAGGGTAAGTAATCCTTCTCAGCCCCCCAAAAAAAAGATTTAGATGCAAGTGGCTGTTCCACTGGATGTCATAAGGTGTATGCACCAATTTGTAAGTCGCTCTGGATAAGAGCGTCTGCTAAATGACTTAAATGTAATGTAAATGTAATATCTAATTTACAAAAGTATTCACATCCCTGAATCAATACTTTTGTAGAAGTACCTTTGGCAGCGAATACAGCCATGAGTCTCTCTGGGCACATTTTTTAAGAGCTTTCCACACCTGAATTGTGCAACATTTGCCCATTATTCTTTAGAAAATTCTTCAAGCTCTGTCAAATTCATTGTTGATTATTGCTAGAAAAACCATTTTCAAGTAGATTTTAGTCAAAACTGTAACTCGGCCACTCCGGAACATTCAGTCCATAACGATTACAAGAATACCCATAACATGGTGCAGCCACCACTATGCTTGAAAAGATGAAGTGTAATACTCAGTAATGTGTTGTATTGGATTTGTCCCAAATATAACCATTTGTAATAAGGACAAAAAGTAAATTGCTTTGCCACATTTTTTGCAGTAATTTGTGAAAAAATAAATAAGGAAAAACATAATACGACTTTGACATTTGCAGGCCAATGACAAAAAACTCTAAATGTAATCGATTTTAAATTCAGGCTGTAACACAACAAAAAAAATGAAGTGGTTTGACAAATGTGATAGAAGCTGTCAGCAGAAACAAAAACAAAGGACGCGACTGTATTTAACTGGGCCAAGGACAGTGGATACAGGATTAGCACTGGTTTCACTATTTATTCCCTCATGAGAATAATTAACCAACATACCAAGCATTTCTGGCCTTTAGAACTCTGGTGGAACAAACAGAAATGAATGATGTTTCAGTCTCGTATTATGACAGGGATGAATAGGGCTAACACAGTGTAAGTAAACAGCGTCATTAGAAAAATAAGAAGAAGTCCACACAAGGAAGTTAATGTGTTTTCCAAAATACACCCTTTGCGTTGGAAACACGTGGGAGAAAATGAAAAACTAATAATGTTTTTGAAGAGAACCGGCCAACGCATTTGAGAACCGCATAAGACAGTATTTCATTTCCTCTGTAGACTAGACCCACACAGTTTGGATTTCAGACTTAGAAAAGAGACTTTGTCATGTTGAACCTGAGCTACAGTGCCTTCAGAAAGTATTCATACCCCTTGACTTCTTCCACATTTTGTTTTGTTACAGCCTGAATTCAAAGTGTATTAAATTTGTTTTGTTTTTTTCACCCATCTACACACAATACCCCATAACGACAAAGTGAAAACATGTTTTTAGACATTTTTGCAAATCTATTCAAAATGTAATAACTCATTTACAAAAGTTTTCACATTGTCACGCCAAACAAAATGTTAACACTCTAGAGACCAATTTGACTGGTTAACTTCTCCCATTGCTCCAATTGCTCTGGGGCCTCACATGGGCTCTATCGTGGCTCTTTATTGCAGAATGTAGAACAATACTTGACATGGCAGCATCAGAGAGCTCTGTAACATGGCTCAGCCACATTCCAGGAGGTGGCTTTGACACAGCTGAAATAGGCCTTTGAGACCACTTCTTCAAGTCTGCTGGTATAAAGCTTCATTACTTGTATGAGCTTTCATAACCGCTTCATAATGGCTTCATAATTGCCTTATACTTGAAGGTTTCGGTAAAGTGTTATCGGGCCTTTTTGTGCATAGAGTCAATGGCTTGAGAAGGCTTAGCAACAGAGGAGATTCTCTCTCTCTCCTGGCCCAGGCCTCTTTCCTCATCTAAGTTTGGTTCTTAAGCCCCTACTTAGAGGTCACTGCCAAGAGCCCAGACCTAAATAGACTTCCCCTGTTATAATGCACTGCGGTGCACTCATAAAATAGGAACTCTCCCCGCGTGTGGCTCACACACACAGCAGCTGGGTCAGTTGGAGTTACTGCTAAAGAGCAGTCTTTACGTCAAGCAGGGGAGGAGGGGAGTGGTGGTATTTGGGGGTACAACCATTTTCCACCTGGGGGACTTAAGAGGGAAAGCCTCGAGCTAAAATTGAATGGCAAAATATTTGACCTATATGAACCCCCCCTGGGTGGAAAGGCCTGTGGGCGGGTTGGGGGGAACAAGCGGGAGGCGGATTTTGCCCTAATATGATTAGATTTATGTTGTTTATGGCTTTGTCCATAGCTGTAGTCGTAACTCATCTCAACGGAAAGGAACCGGCATCTGGCAAAGCCATTCAAACCTCTCCACCGACGACCAATACATGCTCAGAAAGTGAACTCAGAGGGGTCCAAGGCCACATGACACCTCTTGTGGTGGATTCTCCCTAAAGTAATTAATGAGATGTGAAATGAAAACCTGCTGTCAGGTTGCCCAACTTGCCTTTCATTGCCTTTGCAATGGAGTTCCTCCAATTTGATAGATCCTCGACCATGGAATACCAGACAGAGTAGCGTCACCCCATGATCAAATGGAATGTTCATCTTCAGACCCAAAATTCATGGGAGCACTTTGGCATGTTCCGGGCCTTCTTCCATGTAAGGACCAGGTAATGTGGCACAGATGTGAAGCATGATATCACACAAGTAGCAGCTGACACATGACATTTCCATCTACTATGTGCTGATAAAAGACATTTTCTTCATTGCGTTCACTGGGGTTTATATAAAACCCAGCTGATCCATATTAAACTCAGATCAGACTAAATGGAATGGGATTAGACATACTTCTGTAATTGACGGAATGCTTCTGCAACAGCCTCCTTCAACAACTAATAAGGCTTCAGCTTCTTCATAGCCAATATCTAAGTTTCTGTTGAACATTTCAGAGCTAGTCCTGGAGAGTTTGTGTGTAGAGAGAAAGAGAACAACGCACACATCCGGCATGGAGCCGACATTATGCAAATGGATGTGCGTTTGTGAAGCTAATTTCTCTGAGGACTGTGATAGTGTTGTAAACAATACAGGTGGTGCCACACAAAAGACACAGTGCTCCTGTTAGACAGGTTGTGTGTACGTGTGTGCGTGCATGCACGCGAGTGTGTGTGTTTGTAAGGAAGCATGGTACAGTACAAACCAGCTGCCCTCCCAAACTCTTAAGAAGAGCTAGAGACCCTAGGCCAGAGGGATGCCCAGAGGAGCAGATTTTATTGGGCAAGGGGGGGTTAGCTGAGACCTTGATTCTACGAGGGTTAACAAACTGAACCGTTTGCTCCATAGCGATAGGCTCAATCCCATGGTGGGAAGGTTGTGATCTGTTATTTCAATAAAGAAGAATACAAGCAGGCTCTATGGTCTGATACTGTAAACAGGTTTCTCTTCGCTTGAGGTGAAACATCACAAACACGTCCCTGATGGAACCCCATCTGCCTACACATTCCACATGCACACGCACACACACGCACACATGCACATGCACGCAAACACTCCACACAGACCCTTACCACAGGTGCACCCCAATTCCCCATCCCGCCACCACCCATGCACGATTGGGTAAAATGAGTGCCCGCGCAAATCCTACCATACCTCGGACACCCTATCTCCCAGGCCTGTCTGTCAACATTGCAGGCTATTAACGATCTCGCTTACCGTTAGCGTTACAGAGTATCACTGGTAACCGGAGATCGTGGGTGAGGGATGGGGCGACAGTGAACGCTCCTACGGTTTCCATCATAAAACGTTCATATGGCCTTTGCTGACACCCGAGAGTCCAGTTTGCTTTTTTTTCTGGGAGGCTTGAGAATCATATAGCACATTGCTAATGCACCTCTAACACACACAGAAAGAGGTTCAAGGGGAGTTCATTTAAACTTAGTTTGATAATCATTTGGCCTGGGAATCTACTCCCACACCCCAAGTCATTTTGTTTTCTCTTTGGGTCCCCTCTGCCCTTTAGAAGTGCCCAGAAACCAATCAATCAATCTCTCTCTCTCTCTCTCTCTCTCTCTCTCTCTCTCTCTCTCTCTCTCTCTCTCTCTCTCTCTCTCTCTCTCTCTTTCAACAGAAAACATTCTGCTCTTTTCTTGTAACGGTGAAACTGATTCGTTGGGGTGGGCATGCAATTAATCATGTTTATTTGTTGGTCTTTTCCCTCTCTCATTTACTAGACGGGATATTTTCAAAAGGCCATCTCCTTTGCCGTAACTTAATCGCAGCAATCAATGGCTGACATACAGTACTTTATTTATGCCAGTCTCTAAGAGCTGAGGGCCTAGGCCCCAAGGTCCTTAGTCATGGCCTGGCAAGCTCCACACCAGCACATAGACAGAGCCTCACAATCTCAGGGAACGCTACAGTAATAACCTAAAACCTCAACTGCCGCGAAACGCATCAAACACAACACGTATTAAGCTCCACTATTGCTGAAAGTTACAAAGGCATTGAAAGGGACCTAAAAACTCAGTCCCTATAAGAAATATGTTCTGCTGTGTGTGAAGACATTAGCTGCTCTGCTACTCTAGCAGACCCACCTTGGAGATGTGATCAGTCTGAAGAAGCAACCAAATACATGACAGCCACATTTTGACATATGCAGTCTTAGAAAAAAAGGTGCTAAATAGAACCATATAGGGTTCTTTGGTTTGTCCCCATAGGGGAACCTTTTTTGAACCCTCTGTAAATGGTTCTACCTGGAACCCTATTAATGGTTTGCACCTGACGTCATAAACAGTGGTGCCTGCCGTGGTGCCCTCAATACTGCTGCCCAACGTCCATTAAAATCAGTTGCCGAAGCATTAGCATTAACACTATTTTCCTCAATAGTTTTATCTATATCGCTGAATTAGCCAACAGGCCTGTAATATGTTGTGCTGTCGAGTGTAACAATTGCACCGTAATGGAAAGGGTTATCTTCCATCGTATCCCAACCGATTTAGACCATCAGCAATGGTGACTTGCTGCCTTACGGATGGATGAATGGATCCCCACAAAGCACTCTCAGCTGTGCAGTGCACTTTTCATGTCTGGTAAGTCTTGTCACAGTTTGCGACCTAGCTATGTTTTCTGTTGTAAATCATCAACTTCATTAAATTCAACTTGTTCAGCATTGTTACTGTCATCAGTTAGCCACAATTGCTTTCTGATCACCTACCTAACATTAGCCAGCTAGCCATCTTTACATGACGACGGACACCTGAGGAAAGCATGAGGGAATGACGACAAAACTGGCTACAGCCAAAATGAGGGCCATCCATATGTTTTTATCTACTATATATTTGCATTTTAATGAAATAACCTGCTAATCTATCTCTATTTTAAGAGTGGAGATTGGAGTTGATCTTTTGATTTCACTGCTAGCCTGCTAGCTACAGCAGTCTTGCAACTATTAAACTTACTCTGAACTAATTGCTATAAGAATAACAGGAAGCAGACTACATTTAGCTGATGCCAACTTCTGAATATTTTCACAAGGAAAAGTGACTACTTGCCATCTGTCTTCGCCCACAGACAGGAGACAGGAGATGAAGAGGAAAACGAAAAGGGTAAAGGCTCCACTAGAGGCAGAGGAGGAGGCAGATGTCACAGGAGATCGACGTGGAGGCGGGTGTCACAACAATGCCCATGGATTTGGGTACACGGGGAGCTTGTGGGGAAGAGGTTGTTAAACCCCAAACCTCGAGCAAAACTACTCCAATTACAAACATCACAACACAGGGAAGTACCTCATCTCTATCACCCCACTGGGAGTAATCTCTTTTGTTTCCAGAGGTGGAGTGGAAGGACCAGCGGCTAACAAATAACTGAGAACTCTGGGTTTATTGACAAACTGTCCCCAGAAGTTGTTGTGCTGGCAGACAAAAGGCTTCACTGTGAGGGAGTCAGTGGGTTTGGTAAATGCCCATCTAAAGTCACAACTGTTTCCTGCAGAAGTGGAATTCACCAGGGTGTCTTGCTGCTGTTAGAATACATGCGGAGAGAGTGATAGGACTTGTGAGGAACAAGTACACAATCCTCCAAGGAACGACGCCAATTTTAACCTGGACAAGATTGTTCAGGTGTGTTTAAATCAAATTGTATTGGTCGCGTACACAGTTTAGCAGGTGTTATGGCGGGTGAAGAGAATTGCTTATGTTCCTTGTTCCTATCAATCAATGCACTAAATGTCAAGCATATAATAATCCAATATTTTAGTACAGAATAGATATACTGAGTTCACAAAACATTAAAAGCCTCAATTCGTCGGGGCGTGGACTCTACAAGGTGTTGAAAGCGTTCCACAGGGATGCTGGCCCATGTTGACAACAATTTATTTATTTATTTTTTACCTTTATTTAACCTGGCGTAGTCACTTAAGAACAAATTCTTATTTACAATGACTACCTACCAAAAGGCAAAAGGCCTCCTGCAGGGACGGGAGCTTGTATTTTTTGTTTTAAAGAACAAAAATAAAATATAGGACAAAACATTCATCATGACAAGAGAAACATCAGAACACTACATAAAAAGAGACCTAAAGCAAGACAGCATGGCATTAACACAACATGACAACAACATGGTAGAAACACAACGTGGTAGCAGCACACCATGGTAGCATGACAAAACACCATACACAAAACATTATTGGCAGCACAAAGGGCAAGAAGGTGGAGACAACAATACATCATGCAAAGCAGCCACAACTGTCAGTAAGTGTCTATAATTGAGTCTTTGAATGAAGAGATTGAGATAAAACTGTCCAGTTTGAGTGTTTGTTGCAGGTCGTTCCAGTTGCTAGCTGCAGTGAACTGAAAGAGGAGCGACCCAGGGATGTGTGTGCTTTAGGGACCTTTAACAGAATGTGACTGGCAGAACAGGTGTTGTATGTGGAGGATGAGGGCTGCAGTAAATATCTCAGATAGGGGGGAGTGAGGCCTAAGAGGGTTTTATAAATAAGCATCAACCAGTGGTTCTTGCGACGCGTATACAGAGATGACGAGTTTAGAGAGGAGTATAGAGTGCAGTGATGTGTCCTATAAGGAGCATTGGTGGCAAATCTGATGGCTGAACGGTAAAGAACATCTAGCCGCTTGAAAGCACCCTCACCTGCCGATCTATGAATTACGTCTCCGTAATCTAGCATGGGTAGGATGGTCATCTGAATCAGGGTTAGTTTGGCAGCTGGGGGGAAAGAGGAGCGATAATGACAGAGGATACCAAGTCTAGATTTAACCTTAGCTTGCAGCTTTGATATGTGCTGAGAGAAGGACAGTGTACCATCTAGCCATTCTCCCAAGGACTTGTATGAGGTGACTACCTCAAGCTCTAAACCCTTAGAGGTAGTAATCACACCAGTGGGGAGAGGGGAATTCTTCTTACCAAACCACATGACCTTTGTTTTGGAGGTGTTGAGAACAAGGTTAATAAGGACAGAGAAAGCATTTAACACCAAATCCAGGGAGGGGCCAGTTGAGTATAAGACTGTATTAGCTGCATATAAATGGATCAGAGGTCTTCCTACTGCCTGAGCTATGTTGAGCATACTGAGCGATACTGAGCTATGTTGCTGATGTAAATTGAGAAGAGCGTGGGGCCTAGGATTGAGCCTTGGGGTACACTGCAATCTTTGAGAGAGGTAGTTAGCGAAACCAGGCCATAGACCCCGCAGGGATACCAATACTCCTTAGCCAGCCCACAAGAATGGAATGGTCTACCGTATCAAAAGCTTTGGCCAAGTCAATAAAAATAGCAGCACAACATTGCTTAGAATCAAGGGCAATGGTGACATCACTGAGGACCTTTAAGGTTGCAGTGACACATCCATAACCTGAGGGGAAACCAGATTGCATACCAGAGAGAATACTATAGACATCAAGAAAGCCAGTCAGTTGATCATTGACAAATTTTACCAACACTTTTGATTAACAGGGCAAAATAGAAAATTGCCTACAAGTTAGGATCAGCTTGATCTCCCCATTTAAATAACGAATGAGCTATGGCTGCCTTCCAGGCAATGGGAACC
Source organism: Oncorhynchus keta (assembly GCF_023373465.1). NCBI lineage: Eukaryota > Metazoa > Chordata > Actinopteri > Salmoniformes > Salmonidae > Oncorhynchus > Oncorhynchus keta. The sequence goes on from NC_068454.1 coordinate 57,497,635, forward strand.
TCCCCAGAGAGGAGAGACAGGTTAAAAAGGTCAGAGATATGCTTGGCGATGACAGGGGGCAGTAAATATAAAGAAGAAAGGGTCAAGTTTAAGGAGCTCCATTATTACCTCGGACTCAGTGAACGACCTCCACTCATCACTGTCAAACGCTCCCTGAAACACTTCAGCGAGCAGGCCTTTCTAATCGACCTGGCCAGGGTATCCTGGAAGGATATTGATCTCATCCCATCAGTAGAGGATGCCTGGTTATTTTTTTTAAATGCCTTCCTAATCATCTTAAATAAGCATGCCCCATTCAAGAAATTTAGAACCAGGAACAGATATAGCCCTTGGTTCTCCCCAGACCTGACTGCCCTTAACCAACACAAAAACATCCTATGGCGTTCTGCATTAGCATCGAACAGCCCCTGTGATATGCAGCTGTTCAGGGAAGCTAGAAACCATTCTACACAGGCAGTTAGAAAAGCCAAGGCTATCTTTTTCAAGCAGAAATTTGCTTCCTGCAACACTAACTCAAAAAAGTTCTGGGACACTGTAAAGTCCATGGAGAATAATAACACCTCCTCCCAGCTGCCCACTGCACTGAAGATAGGAAACACTGTCACCACTGATAAATCCACTATAATTGAGAATTTCAATAAGCATTTTTCTACGGCTGGCCATGCTTTCCACCTGGCTACTCCTACCCCGGTCAACAGCACTGCACCCCACACAGTAACTCACCCAAGCCTTCCCCATTTCTCCTTCTCCCAAATCCAGTCAGCTGATGTTCTGAAAGAGCTGCAAAATCTGGACCCCTACAAATCAGCCGGGCTAGACAATCTGGACCCTTTCTTTCTAAAAAATTATCTGCCGAAATTGTTGCCACCCCTATTACTAGCCTGTTCAACCTTTCTTTCGTGTCGTCTGAGATTCCCAAAGATTGGAAAACAGCTGCGATCATCCCCCTCTTCAAAGGGGGGGACACTCTTGACCCAAACTGCTACAGACCTATATCTATCCTACCCTGCCTTTCTAAGGTCTTCGAAAGCTAAGTCAACAAACAGATTACCGACCATTTCAAATCTCATCATACCTTCTCTGCTATGCAATCTGGTTTCAGAGCTGGTCATGGGTGCACCTCAGCCACACTCAAGGTCCTAAACGATATCTTAACCGCCATTGATAAGAAACATTACTGTGCAGCCGTATTCATTGATCTGGCCAAGGCTTTCGACTCTGTCAATAACCACATCCTCATCGGCAGACTCGACAGCCTTGGTTTCTCAAATGATTGCCTCGCCTGGTTCACCAACTACTTCGCTGATAGAGTTCAGTGTGTCAAATCGGAGGGTCTGCTGTCCGGACCTCTGGCAGTCTCTATGGAGGTGCCACAGGGTTCAATTCTTGGACAGACTCTCTTCTCTGTATACATCAATGATGTCGCTCTTGCTGCTGGTGAGTCTCTGATCCACCTCTACGCAGACGACACCATTCTGTATACTTCTGGCCCTTCTTTGGACACTGTGTTAACAACCCTCCAGGCAAGCTTCAATGCCATACAACTCTCCTTCCGTGGCCTCCAATTGCTCTTAAATACAAGTAAAACTAAATGCATGCTCTTCAACCGATCACTACCTGCACCTGCCTGCCTGTCCAACATCACTACTCTGTACGGCTCTGACTTAGAATACGTGAACAACTACAAATACCTAGGTGTCTGGTTAGACTGTAAACTCTCCTTCCAGACCCACATCAAACATCTCCAATCCAAAGTTAAATCTAGAATTGGCTTCCTATTTTGCAACAAAGCATCCTTCACTCATGCTGCCAAACGTACCCTTGTAAAACTGACCATCCTACCAATCCTCGACTTCGGCGATGTCATTTACAAAATAGCCTCCAATACCCTACTCAACAAATTGGATGCAGTCTATCACAGTGCAATCCATTTTGTCACCAAAGCCCCATATACTACCCACCATTGCGACCTGTACGCTCTCGTTGGCTGTACCTCGCTTCATACTCGTTGCCAAACCCACTGGCTCCATGTCATCTACAAGACCCTGCTAGGTAAAGTCCCCCCTTCTTTCAGTTCGCTGGTCACCATAGCATCACCCACCTGTAGCACGCGCTCCAGCAGGTATATCTCTCTAGTCACCCCCAAAACCAATTCTTTCTTTGGCCGCCTCTCCTTCCAGTTCTCTGCTGCCAATGACTGGAACAAACTACAAAAATCTCTGAAACTGGAATCACTTATCTCCCTCACTAGCTTTAAGCACCAACTGTCAGAGCAGCTCACAGATTACTGCACCTGTACATAGCCCACCTATAATTTAGCCCAAACAACCACCTCTTTCCCTACTGTATTTATTTTATTTATTTATTTATTTTGCTCCTTTGCACCCCATTATTCTTATTTCTACTTTGCACATTCTTCCACTGCAAATCTACCATTCCAGTGTTTTACTTGCTATATTGTATTTACTTTGCCACCATGGCCTTTTTTTGCCTTTACCTCCCTTATCTCACCTCATTTGCTCACATCGTATATAGACTTGTTTCTACTGTGTTATTGACTGTATGTTTGTTTTACTCCATGTGTAACTCTGTGTCGTTGTATGTGTCGAACTGCTTTGCTTTATCTTGGCCAGGTCGCAATTGTAAACGAGAACTTGTTCTCAACTTGCCTACCTGGTTAACAATATCAAAAAAGAAAGCCCAAGCGTCTTCAACAGAGGGGATCAAGCTTAATCTATACCAATTTACAGATGCCATGTCATGAAGGAAGGCTTGCTCATTAAAGTTTTTTAGCAATCATCTGTGACAAATCTGGACATGTCGTTTCACTGAGCAGCCATTACGAACACAGGCTGTAAAACAGTGATCACTAAGGTCATTACGGAAAACACCAGACGGATACCTACCAGGATTAATTCTGAGGATAACATCCAGAAGAGTATCCTTTTCTGGGTGTTTGGAGTCATACTTTGTGGGATTGGTAATAATCTGAGAAAGATTTATGGAGTCCCATTGCTTTAGGACTTTATCAGGTGGTTTAAGCATGTGCCAGTTAAGGTCACCTAGCAGGATATATTCATATTTAGTGTAATGGGCCAGGAGAGAGCTTAGGGCAGGTAGGGTACAGGCCGGTGCTGATGGAGGACGATAACACCCAGCAACAGTTAAAAAAGCGCCATTTGAAAGTTTAATGCTTATAACCAGCAAAACAAATTGTTTGGGGACGTACTTGGTGGAGACAACCAAGCACTGAAGGTGATCCTTGATAAAGATTGCCACTTATACCCACCTTTGGAAGATCTGTCTTGCTGAAAAAGGTTATAACCAGAAAGGTTCAAATCAGTATTCAAAATACTCTTCCTTATCCACGTAATCTGTAATGACCAACACTCTGATTTGGAGCTGTGAACCCACACTTTCAATTGATCCATTTAAGGTAATACGCTTCTAGTGTTAATGTGCAGAAAAGCCAGGGTTTTTACGAGAGCACAAATCAGTGAAGCAGATATCAGAGCACAAGTCAGAGTTGGGGCTAGCAACAGTAGATGGGCCAGGGTGTACATGCACATTTCCAGATATCATCAGCATTAATACAATGAAGGCATGGCAGAGGACAGGGAGAGCTCAGCGCTCTTGATTTTTGACATTTGAATGTGCATTAGATGGCAATAAGATCATATTGTACAGCAATTTCATCAGGTAACACAAATACAAAGCTGTGTGAAGTTGGCTGGATGTCCTTTGGGTGGTAGACTATTCATGACACACAGGAAATTGTTGACGTGAACAACCCAGCAGCATTGCAGTTCTTGACACAACCTGGTGACCCTGGCACGTACTACCATACCCGGTTTAAAGACACTTAACTATTTTGTCTTGCCCATTCACCTTCTGAATGTTACACATACACAATCCATGTCTCAATTGTTTCAAGGCTTGAAAATATTTCTTTAACCTGTCTCCTCCCCTTCATCTACACTGACTGAAGCAGACTTAACAAGTGACATAGCATTCACCTGCATTCACCTGGTCAGTCTATGTCATGGAAAAAGCAGGCGTTCATAATCTTTTGTACACTCAGGGTATAAATAGTATGTAAACATTATTAAAGTAACCAGCGGCCAATAACTATGTACATTACGTAGGGCATCAGTCCCTAAGGACACATCACTGCACTCTATACTCCTCTGTAAACTGGTCATCTCTGTATACCCGTCGCAAGACCCACTGGTTGATGCTTATTTATAAAACTCTCTTAGGCCTCACTCCCTCCTATCTGAGATATCTACTGCAGCACTCGTCCTCCACATACAACACCTGTTCTGCCAGTCACATTCTGTTAAAGGTCCCCAAAGCACACACATTCCTGGGTCCCTCCCCTTTTCAGTCCGATGCAGCTAGGGACTGGAACGAGCTGCAACAAACACTCAAACTGGACAGTTTTATCTCAATCTCTTCATTCAAAGACTCAATCATGGACACTCTTACTGAAAGTTGTAGCTGTTTTGTGTGATGTATTGTTGTCTCCACCTTCTTGACCTTTGTGCTGTTACCATGTTGTGTTGCTACCATGTACTGTATTTAAGAATATTTATAAGTATAAATGAATTGTCTGTAAATAGCTTTGTTGTATCTTTCCTATATATATATATATATATATATATATATATATATATATATATATACTGTATATAAATAACTATTTGTAATATCTTATGTTGTTCTTGTCTATTACTGTTCTGTACTTTGTCATGTATTTTTACGTTTTATGTGTACTAATAAACTAACCTAAACTAAACTTGGCAGATGGCAGGGTACTGGGCAGAGGCCATCTGGTGGTGGCTGTTTAACAGTCTGAATCCCTGGGAATAGAAGCTGTTTATCAGTGTTTCGGTTTGCGGATGGTGCAATTGACGTACCAGGCAGTGATACAGCCCAACAGGATGCTCTCAATGGTGCATCTGTAGTTCGTGAGGGTCTTAGGGTCTTAGGTGGCAAGACAAATTTCTTCAGCTTCCTGAGTCTGAGCTTCTTCGTTTTGTTGACGTTGAGGGAGAGGTTATTTTCCTGGCACCACTCTGCCAAGGCACTCACGTCCTCCCTGTGGGCTGTCTGTTGGAGATGTACGTTGCCACACAGTCATGGTTGAACAGGGAGTACAGGAGGGTGCTGAGCAAGCACCCCCGTGTTGAGGATCAGAGTGGCAGAGGTGTTGGTGCCTACCTTCAACACCTGTGGTCAGCCCGTCAGGAATACCAGGACCCAGTTGCAAAGGGAGACCCTGAGCCCTGAGCTTAGGGATGAGCTTGGAGGGCACTATGGTGTTGACGGCTGAGCTGTAGGCGATGAACAGCATTCTTACATAGGTATTCCTCTTGTCCAGGTGGGATAGGGCAGTGTGCAGTGCAATGGCGATTGCGTCGTCTGTGGATCTGTTGGGGCGGTATGCAAATTGTAGTGGGTCTAGGGCAGTGGTTCCCAAACGTTTTATTGTCCCGTATTCCTTCAAACATTCAACCTCCAGCTGCGTACCCCCTCTAGCACTTGGGTCAGCACACTCTCAAATGTTTTTTTTTTTTTACAATACATTTATTAAACATAAGAATGAGTTTTTGTCTCAACCCACCGCGTGGGAAGTGACAAAGAGCTCTTATAGGACCAGGGCACAAATAATAATAGAATAATAATTTTGCTCTTTATTTAGCCATCTTACATATAAAACCTTATTTGTTCATCAAAAAATGTGCATAACTCACCCCAGGCTAACGAGGAGGGTGTGTTTGAAAGGATGCACATAACTCTGCAATGTTGGGTTGTATTGGAGAGAGTCTCAGTCTTAAATCATTTTCCACACACAGTCTGTGCCTGTATTTAGTTTTCATGCTAGTGAGGGCCGAGAATCCACTCTTACATAGATACGTGGCTGCAAAGGGAATCAATGTCTTATCAGCTCGATTTTCCAAGGCAGCTAAATCCAGAAATCTGGCAGTGGCTTCTGATTAAATAAACATTTCACAGAACCGCTTCTTGCAATTTCGATGAGGCTCTCTTGTTCAGATATTGGTAAGTGGACTGGAGGCAGGGCATGAAAGGGATAACAAATCCAGTTGTTTGTGTCATACGTTTCAGGAAAGTACCTGGTAATTGAGCACCCAGCTCACAGGTGCTTCTCTATATCCCATTTGACATTGTCCGTAAGCTTGAGTTCAATTGCACACAAAAAAATCATACAATGATGGAAAGACCTGTGTGTTGTCCTTGTTGACAGAGAAGAGCTCCAACTTCTTAATCATAGCCTCAATTTTGTCCCGCACATTGAATATAGTTGCGGAGAGTCCCTGTAGTCCTAGATTCAGATCAGGCAAGAAAAAACATCACCCAGATAGGCCAGTCGTGTGAGAAACGTGTCATCATACAAGCGGTCAGACAAGTGAAAATTATGGTCAGCAAAGAAAACTTTAAGCTTGTCTCTCAATTTCAAAAAACCTGTTAATACTTTGCCCCTTGATAACCAGCGAACTTCTGTATTTTGTAAAAGCGTTAAATGGTTGCTGCCAATATCATTGCATACAGTAATGCAGAAAATACACGTGAGTTCAGCGGCCTTGCTTTCACAAAGTTAACCATTTTCACTGTAGTGTCCAAACCGTCTTTCAAGCTGTCAGGCATTCCCTTGGCAGCAAAAGCCACTCGGTGGATGCTGCAGTTTACCGGGAGCAACTGCTTACACACGCGTTACCACTCCACTATGTCTTCCTGTCATGGCTTTTGCACCATCATTGCACCATCAGTACAGATCGCTTTGATGTTACAAAGCTGTCAAGTACTTAAAAAATATCCTCTCCTGTTGTTCTGGTTTCCAATGGTTTGCAGAAGAGGATGTCTTCCTTAATTGACCCCCCGTAAACGTAACGGACATATACCAGGAGCTGTGCCAGGCCCGCCACGTCTGTTGATTCATCCAGCTATAACAATTTTCACTGTAGTGTCCATACCTTCTTTCAAGCTGTCAGGCATTCCCTTGGCAGCAAGAGCCACTCGGTGGAATTCACTTCCTTGTATGCGAATCAGTAATTGTTTCAAAACATCTCCTGCCATGTTACTGATGCGTCGTGAAACAGTGTTGTTTGATGGAGGCATTGTCTGTATAGCTTTTTGGGCCTTTCCCCCCAGCATTGTCCCAGCCATATCGGCGGCAGCAGGAAGAATTAAGCTCACCATATAAGACTCTTCTAGCCCCTTCTCATTAATGGTATCTGTTGCTTTTATACATGTCTTACTACTCGAAGTCATCTTAGTTCTCGTTCCAAAAACACATTCTTCTAATTGTCATGTTTTATTTATAAATGTCTGCACAAGAGTGAAGGTTTCCCGCAAGAGAGTAACGGTTAATGTGATCGGATTTTAATGTTGGATGTTGTTATTTCACTGAACACTAGATGGTAAAATTGTATTTTTGGCAGTGAAACGAGGCTACACAGGTGAGGAAAAAAACATCACCCAAATGTATAGCGCCGTTGTAAAATTTAAATGGACTGTTTGAAAATGTGTATCACATTTTTATTTGGCGTACCTCCGACGGTATTGCGCGTACCCCTGTTTGGGGATAGCTGGTCTAGGGTATGGAGTTGGTATGGTATAGCTGGGAATTGGTATAGCCTCTCAAAGCACTTTATGATTAGTAATTTAGTTCAGTTACCGTGCTTTAATTCGGGGCCGGCAGCTTTGCGAGGTTTATCGAGCTTAAATGTCTTATTTACGCCGGCCATGGAGATTGGGAGCACGCTGTCCTCATAAGCGGAGGGGGCCCACATCAGTGGCTCTGTGTCATTTTCCTCAAACCAGATTCTGTGCGGACAAATTACTTACAGTAATAAATTGTTGTAACAAAATCATCTACCTGTGTGTTACATACTTTTTTTATGCCATGTTCACATTTTTGTTATTTAGCAGGCAGTCTTACTGTGACTAGGGTTAAGTGCCTTGCTCAAGGGAACATTGGCAGATGTTGTCACCTAGTGGACTTGAACCAGCAACCTTTCAGTTACTAGCACAACGCTGTTAACCGCTAGACTACCTGCCACCCTTGTCTTGTGCTAACAGATTTCATGCTGTAGGCTTCCTAATTTCCAATCATAAATCCGAAAATGTAAGAAATATGGCTGATTAACCTTTTCCTTGCGGAAATATTCCCATTATTTCGAGTTAATCGAGTAGAAAGAGAACATTTTAGTCAAATGCCAACTCTGGATAGGCAGCATTGATCTGTTTGTCCAGAAACACCACATCAAACATGAAAAGGCATCTGGAGGTTGTGCACAAAGGCACAAAGCTAGTTGCCAAAAGCTAGTTCCCAAATCCATGAAAGAGTAGAAATCTATACACATTTGTGACAATAAACAGAAGCATCAATAATATTTCCAAGTGTAATTAAAAACGGCAATAATTCACATACTCTCAGTGTTCAAAGCACTAGGAAAACCTGTGAAAGGTACGATCCCTTATTGATGTCACTTGTTACATCCACTTCAATCAGTGTAGTTGAAGTGGAGGAGACAGGTTAAAGAATGTTAAGCCTTGAGACAATTGAGACTGGGTTTTTCATGCTCATCGGTGCCCCCTGTGTATCAAGAACGGTCCACTACCCAACTTTCAACACCTTGTCGAGTCCATGCCCCGATGAATTAAGGTTGTTCTGAGGGCTAAAGGGGGGGTGTGCAACTTGGTATTAGGAAGGTGTTCCTAATAGTTGGTACTTTTTAAATATTTTTTTACCTTTATTTAACCAGGCAAGTCAGTTAAGAACATATTCTTATTTTCAATGACGGCCTGGGAACAGTGGGTTAACTGCCTGTTCAGGGGCAGAACGACCTTGTCAGCTCAGGGGTTTGAACTCGCAACCTTCCGGTTACTAGTCCAACGCTCTAACCACTAGGCTACGCTGCCGCCCCCAATAGTCAGTGTGTGTGTGCCATTCAGAGGGTGAATGGGCAAGTCAAAATATTTAAGTGCCTTTGAACGGGGTATGGTAGTAGGCGCCAGGCGCACCAGTTTGAATGTGTCAAAAACAGCAACGTTGCTGGGTTTTCACGCTTAACAGTTTCCCATATCAAGAATGGTCCACCACCCTAAAGGACATCCAGCCAACTTGATACAACTGTGGGAAGTATTGAAGTCAACATGGGCCAGCATCCCCGTGGTAGGCTTTCAACACCTTGTACAGTTCATTCCCGACAAGTTGAGGCTGTTCTGAGGGCAAACTCAATATTATGAAAGTGTTCCTAATGTTTTGTACACTCAGTGTATATTGCTATGAATGTGAGTAGGGTGACTCCCCTAGCAGGTACTGAACCCAGGCCACCACATCGAGGCCACCAGCATCTTTAGCTGACTCCATCAAGATACAAAGCATTAACACGCATTACAAGGCATTATTTTATGCATGATCAGAGATGGAAAGAGAGAAAAATAACCCATGGCGCCCAAAGCGTTGGGGGAGAGAGAGAAAGAAAGTGAAAGAGAGAGAGTGACCACAGCAGGTCAGGAACAATAAGAGAGTGAGAGACAATCAACCCTTTTATATCCATTTGACCAGGTTTAGATTCTAGATCTGAGCTGTTGCATTACTGTTAACTTCCAATCAGACATCAGACCTACGGGATGTTATCACAACAGAGATAGCACAGAGAGAATTCCTGAGATGACAATTAAACCTCTTGCATAGAGTGTTGATAAGAGTCACTTCCAACATTAGACAACTATACAGATAGCCCTTACATAGATAGCCCTTACATTACAATAAGTCAATAAAATCAATGATGAGAGAATAGTCAGATTAACTAATGCCTGACATGGACATGGTCACGGTCACGTAGCAGGAAGATCGGAGTACCGTGAACTAAGAAGTTGTGAGTTCAAATCCCAGGGGGAGAATAAATGAACATGCACATGTAGTCAAGGTGTGTCAAATATGTAAAGTAAGTTGAAATCACTGTGTGTGAGTATTTCTAATCTTTCCAACAGACAAAGAGCTATCAATGGTTCACCAATCAGGGCCTTTATTGGCTTGGCAACAGTAACAACACTTGATGTGTAAAGTTGTTTTTTACACATAAATGTTCTTGCAACGTTCCAATGAAACATGTCTTGAACATTTTATGTTCTGTGTATGTTTGGTGGGACGTTGATGGAATTTTCTCCTAACCCACGGAAAACTGGACAGATTAATGTTTTTGCCATGTTCCCATGAAACATGTCTAGAACATTAATATCTTATATTCAGAGAACATGGTAACCACGCTCTGGGTAAATTCTATTTGAAATTAGTGAACGGTCTCTTGGAGACATGCCCTACACATCACAGGAACATTCCTATGAAAACGTTAGTTAATGACCTAATGAGAATCTTAAGGGAACGTTCTCTAAAGTTGTGGGAACGTTTGTTGTTAACTGGGGAGAGAGCCGTAAAGAAACTTTGTCTCATGAAGACGATACAGCTGCCCACTGGGTTCTATCACACCGCTTAACCACTTAACAACAGGAGACAAACAGAATAAAGGATCAAATAAAATAGCAAAGCTCACAAACAAACAACCAAAACACAGAGAAATAAATATTCCAAAAACAAAAAATCAGATTCAGCTGTGTTTAACAATCTTTTGCATTAAACATACACTGGTTGATATATGCCTACCGCATTGAGAAATAGCTTTTATGATATCCAAAACCTTGCTTCAGTGGTTTTCCTCTCTCGAAAGTGTGTGGCTTTTGGAGGAAAACAAAATGGCCACTCCCTCCAGGAGACATAGGGTCAGAGAGGAATGCTCTTCGGAAACCACAATGTGAGTCCCTTCTAGAATGCTCCAGGGCTGAATCTCTTTTTCAAAGAGAGAAAGAGAGACAGAGAAACAACAAAATGTAAAAGATGTTTGGTTCCGATTATGCCACGCTCCCGGTCCCATTCTTGCAGGTCACGGGATGGGATTTAGAGGTGGGCATGCACAGAAATTAAACATTGGCGTCAGTCACGGCTCTGGAAATAGCATCCGGAGGATGGCCAGACCATTCCAGTATCTGCTGGTGTGGATCCATTTAGGCTTTAGCCGGTGGTCAAACTTGTGGGAAGAACACAATGGCTTTTGGAATATTTCAAGTTTAACATTGAAGTCATGCCATGTTTCCTCCAATGATGGATAAACAATATTTGTATATCTATGGTTTTCTCTGTTAAGGCACCCAATGGCTCTCTTGGGCCTCACAGTGGCTGAGAAATCAAATCAAATCAAATGTTATTTGTCACATGCGCCAAATACAACAGGTGTAGTAGACCTTACGTGAAATGCTGATTGAGTCTTTAATACCAACATGTTTCAAGCAGACCACCATAGTCCCTGTACCCAATAACACAAAGGCAACCTGCCTAAATGACTGCCGACCTGTAGCACTCACGTCTGTAGCCATGAAGTGCTTTAAAAGGCTGGTAATGGCTCACATCAACACCATTATCCCAGAAACCCAAGACCCACTCCAATTTGCATACCGCCCAAACAGATCCACAGATGATGCAATCTCTATTGCACTCCACACTGCCCTTTCCCACCTGGACAAAAGGAACACTTATGTGAGAATGCTATTCATTGAGTACAGCTCAGCGTTCAACACCATAGTACCCACAAAGCTCATCACTAAACCTTGGATCCTAGGATAAAACACCTCCCTCTGCAACTGGATCCTGGACTTCCAGGGCCGCCCCCAGGTGGTGAGGGTAGGTAGCAACACATCTGCCACGCTGATCCTCAACACTGGAGCCCCCCAGGGGTATGTGCTCAGTCCCCTCCTGTACTCCCTGTTCACCCATGACTGCATGGCCAGGCACGACTCCAACACCATCATTAAGTTTGACACAACAGTGGTAGGCCTGATCACCGACAGCGACGAGACAGCCTATAGGAAGGAGGTCCGAGACCTGGCCAGGTGGCGGCAGAATAACAACCTGTCCCTCAATGTAACCAAGACTAAGGAGATTAATGTGGATTACAGGAAAAGGAGGACCGTGCACGCCCCCATTCTCATCGACGGGGCTGTAGTGGAGCAGGTTGAGAGCTTAAATTTCCTTGGTGTCCATATCACCAACATACTAGAACGGTCCAAACACACTAAGACAGTCGTGAAGATGGCACGACAAAGCCTGTTCCTCCTCAGGAACCTAAAAGGATTTGGCATGGGTCCTGAGATCCTCAAAAGGTTCTACAGTTCCAACATCGAGAGCATCCTGACTGGTTGCATCACTGCCTGGAACGGCAATTGCTCGACCTCCGACAGCAAGGCACTACAGAGGGTAGTGCGTACGGCCCATTACATGACTGGGGCTAAGCTGACTACCACCCAGGACCTCTATACCAGGCGGTGTCAGAGGAAGGCCCTAAAAATTGTCAAAGACCCCAGCCACCCCAGTCATAGACTTTTCTCTCTACTACCGCATGGCAAGCGGTACCGGAGTGCCAAGTCTAGGACAAAAAGGCTTCTCAACAGTTTTTACCCACAAGCCATAAGACTCCTGAACAGGTAATCAAATGGCTTCCCGGACTATTTGCATTGTGTGCCTCCCCAAACCCCTCTTTTACACTGCTGCTACTCTCTGTTTATCATATATTCATAGTCACTTTAACTATACATTCATGTACATATGTACATACTACCTCAATTGGCCCGACCAACCAGTGGTCCAACCAGTGAGGCACGGCATTCGCCCTAAGGAGCGTGTCCTCAGTTTAATGCTACCTGAGTCAGCTCTCCGTACTCGTCCTGAGGAGCGTGCTCGCCGTCTGGTGAAGACTGTACCGGCTCCATGCACCAGGTCTCCAGTACGCCTCCCCAGCCCTGCACGTCCTGTGCCAGCTCTCCGCACTCGCTTTGAGGAGCGTGTTATCGTTCCGGTACAATGTGTGCCGGTTCTAAGCACCGTGTCTCCAGTGCGCCTCCACAGCCCGGTACGTCCTGTGCCAGCTCCCCGCACTTGCCATGCGAAGGTTGTCATCTGTCCAGGACACGTTGTGCCAGCTACACGCTCCAGGCCTCCTGTGCGTCTCCCCAGCCATGTACGTCCTGTGCCAGCTCCACGCACCAGGCCTCCTGTGCGTCTCCCCAGCCCGGTACGTCCTTTGCCGGCTCCACGCTCCAGGCCTCCTGTGCGTCTCCCCAGCCCGGTACGTCCTGTGCCGGATCCTTGCAACCGGCCTCCAGTGCATCTCCCCAGCCCAGTACGCCCTGTGTCGGCTCCATGCTCCAGGCCTCCTGTGCGTCTCCCCAGCCCGGTACGTCCTGTGCCAGCTCCACGCACCAGGCCTCCAGCAACGGTCTGCAGGCCAGAGCCTCCAGCGACAGTCTGCGGCCCGAGCCTCCAGTGATGATCTATGTCCCGAAGCCTCCAGTGATGATCCATGGCCCGAAGCCTCCAGTGATGATACATGGCCCGAAGCCTCCAGTGATGATCCATGGCCCGAAGCCTCCAATGATCCTTGGCCCGGCGACGATCTACGGTCCGGAGTCCCCGGTGACGATCTACGGTCCGGAATCCCCGGCGACAATACATGGTTCGTTTCCTCCGGCTACGATCCCCGCACCAGAGGCACTAACGAAGCTGGCAGATCCGCGAGCGGAGCGCGGTCTACGTCCCGCACCGGAGCCGCCACCGAGGCTAGATGCCCACCCGGACCCTCCCCCATTGAGTCAGGTTTTGCGGCCGGAGTCCGCAGATTTGGGGGGGGGGGGGTACTGGCACGCCCTGACCTTAGAGAACCTTTTATTTCTCTAGTTTTGGTTAGGTCAGGGTGCGACTAGGGTGGGTAGTCTAGTTTTTTATTTTCTATATTGGCCTGGTATTGTTCCCAATCAGAGGCAGCTGTCTATCGTTGTCTCTGATTGGGGATCATATTTAGGCAGCCTTTTCCCACCTGTTGTTTGTGGGATCTGGATTTTGTTTGGTTGCTTTTTAGCCCTACAAAGCTGTACGTTTCGTTTACTACTCTTTCTTGTTTTGTGCCGGTTATCATAAATAAAAAATTATTAACCTACCCCACGCTGCATCTTGGTCCGACCATCCTTCCAACAGCGATCGTGACACAATGTGTGGGGGCACCAGTGTCGAGGTAATCGAGGTAATATGTACATGTAGGTAGAGGTATTAAAATGACTATGCAGATAATAGTCAGATAATAACAGAGAATAGCAGCAGCATAGAAGGAGGAGGGGGGGTAATGCAAATAGTCTGGGTAGCCATTTGATTATCTGTTGAAGACTAGTATGGCTTGGGGGTAGAAGCTGTTTAGAAGCATCTTGGACCTAGACTTGGCACTCCAGTACCACTTGCTGTGTGGTAGCAGAGAGAACAGTCCATGAATAGGGTGGCTGGAGTCTTCCTCTGACACCACCTGGTATAGAGGTCCTGGATGGCAGGAAGCTTGGCACCGGTGATGCACTGGGCCGTATGCACTACCCTCTGTAGTGCCTTGAGGTGGGAGGCCGAGCAGTTGCCATACCAGGCAGTGATGCAACCCGTCAGGATGCTCTTGATGGCAAAGCTGTAAAACCTTTTGAGGATCTGAGGACCTATGCCAAATCTTCCCTTTGTAGTCTGTAATAGTTTGCAAGCCCTGCCACATCTGACGAGCGTCGGAGCTATGGTAGTACCATTCGATCTTAGTCCTGTACTGACGCTTTGCCTGATTGATGGTTCGTTGTTGTGTAGACCCCAGATGTGTAGGGCTCTGAGCCTATTCTAACCAAACCAAATCATTCTGAATCTGATCATTGCTAAATTAGTCCAATTGGAGAGCAGAAAAATGGTGGATGAAAGAGGCCAAAGCCAGAGACCACAACCTCAATGAGGAGGGAGGAGGTCACATTTCTGGGTCTCGAGTCAACATGATAAGAAATTGGAGGAAGACAAATCATCCTAAAAAATTTGATGAAAGATGAATCTTCCTTCAACTATTATAAACCTCAGTTCACAGTGATATAATATTGCAGTAAAATGTTGCTTTTCCTCTGATAATCCAAAGTCTATTTCCCATCCTAATGTTAGGTCTTATAAAATGTTGTAAAAGTGACACCTCTTCAATTCACACTCTATAAAGATAACTGAATAGATCAATGGACACTACTGTGTGGTCCTGTAGTTTACGTTGCTGGAGTGGCGCTCGACCTGCAACTGTAACCAAGGAGACATTAGTTTCAGCTGACTGGAGTTGTTTACAGTAGTTGCCCCAGGCCTCTCCATGGCACTAAGTGGAAACTGTCGTCCTTGAAGTGAGACATTGCTCTCCCTTGCCTGAGGCAACCGAGGTGCACCCCCTGAAGACTTCTTCAGCATTTGATAGGTCACATTTTCCTAACTGAACTACAGGGTATTAACAAAATACAGATGCCTATTTGAGAGAGGAAGAGTGTAAGGCAAAAAGATCATGACACTGCAGAACATTTTCCAAAGTGCTTTCAGTTGGTATGAAAAAAATAGAAGATCTGTTATGAATGAGGATGTTGGACGAGGTAGACCAATTGTGTTCCCATTTCATTTTTAATGCAACTTGCTGTGACGTGATGACTGAATCAAAATGTGCTGCGTTGTTTAATGGGGTAATTGAAATCTGTAAGACAAAAAGCTATTGTGTAAGTGTGAATTTGTTTACATCTGAAATACAGGCATTTTGCCTACAGTTAGCCTGCAAAAAACCTTTTATAGAAATTGGCTGCAAAAGTACATTGTGTTTGTGATCCTTCTAGTATTGCATGCAGAGGATTAAAATTCAACACAACACCATGTAGCTTAGCAGAATAATGTGTACTATACACTTGCATTAAACACACTCAAAAAATACTTTGGCTGGTGAAGAGAAAATAAACAGGATGGTTGTGGTTTGTAATTGTCAAGCAGCAAAACAATAGCATTAATAAACCTCATATTGCTGAGTGGGACAGGAAAGACAGAAAAGAATCAGCAGGGAGCAGCAGTGATTCATACATTCTGAAAGTACAAAAACGCACATTTACATCTGCTATTTCTACATTCATTTCAAGATATTTGTCACGCCCTGACCTTAGAGATCCTTTTTATGTCTCTATTTTGGTTTGGTCAGGGCGTGAGTTGGGGTGGGCATTCTATGTTGTTTTTCTATGTTTTCTTTTCTATGCGTTTGGCCTGGTATGGTTCCCAATCAGAGGCAGCTGTCTATCGTTGTCTCTGATTGAGAACCAAACTTAGGTAGCCTTTTCCCACCTGGTGTTTGTGGGTAATTGTTTTCTGTTTTTGTGTCTGCGCCAGACAGAACTGTTTTGGTTTCATTTCGTTCTCTTTGTTGTTTTTGTCATTCAGCGTTCTGTTCTATTAAATAATCATGGACACTTACCACGCTGCGTTTTGGTCCGATCCTTCCTACTCCTCATCCGATGAAGACAAAAATTGTTACAATATTCAAGATATAGTATACAAATTGATTATGGAAGAATATAACTTATAAATGCCTCAGGAGCTTAGTTCAACTGTCTTACCCCACCAGAATGCAAAATATAAGCTTGTAAACAAACTAATCGTTAACAAATCCTGCATAGCCTAAAAATATAGTTTAAACTATAATTTTGATCTTATGGATGGTCAGTCCTTGCATCCATAGCTCTGTCTATGAATTTGAGAGTGGTTACATTTCTCCAGCCCAATCCCTAAGCTATTTACCAGATGAGTGGTGGAGTAACTGCTTTGTTAATGTTGCAACTGTAGATTGCTTTAAATTTGGGCAAAAAACAATTACATCGATTTTGTGATTGTTGATGGTATAGATAACATTCTAGTCTGGGATTGATTAAAAAAACACTGTATATCTTTTCAGGTGCACAAGGGTCTTTAAGGACAGCAGGGTAGGGGAACGTAAAGTGAAAGAGAAATTCGCTTTGGTTAGGAATTCTCATGAACAATCACCGGACGCAAAGCCAGTTCCTGTCTAGGTAGCTGTCGATATGGAGCAGCTACCTCTAATCCTGGAGGTCTTCCGACCCTGTGCCGCGAGAGCCAAAGCAACCCATCTGGCTTTGATTCCGCACCACATTTGGTTACTTAAGACAAACATTATGAATAGGATCAGCAGATACACTCCTAACACCTGACGTGAGGTCAGTTTTGCATTTTCTCGCCCTAATGGTGAAGGTTAGAATTGTGGGAGTGTAAGCTGATCCTAGACCTCACTGGTGGCTACTTACTTCTATGGGACTTTCTGTCAGTATTCATCAGCCAACCATCTTAACTTCCATTAACAAATTCCTAATCCTCTAGACCAGGGATTCCCAAACACTCAGGCACCCCTTCCAAAAAAATGTGCAGGTTTAAAGCTTATTTCTTGCAAATCTACACATTTTGTCAATGGGTGCAGAGAAATTGTTGCTGTTTTAAAGCTCATTCTTGCAATGCCATGTCTTACACTTATGTATGTGACTCAAACATTACAACAAAATTGATGGGCAAAAAAATATAACAAAAAATGATACTATTACAACTTTCAATAGTAAGTCGAAAGCCGGACTGAGTTCCTAAAGTTTGCGAACCACTGCTTTAGACAGCTGAACCACAGCACACACAACTGTCCTGGAATGAAATCTAGCTGTGGGCCATCTGTTGAAAGTCTTTTCAGAGTATTATTCATACTCAGAAGAGGCCATGCCGCTTACATACCCTCCAGTCTACACCATATCTCACATTGATGCATCACCATCGCTGCTTCCACTAAATCCCATTCAGTTATGCAAGAAATTTGGAGAAGGAACCAAAAGTATTCACTTTGGTGATCTATTCTTTTAATCCTGGAGGTCGTCCGACCCTGGGCCGCGAGCGCCAAAGTAACCCATCTGGCTTTGATTCCGCACCACATTTGGTTACTTAACTAAAGATAATCATATAATTATTTCCCACAGGCCTGCAGCAGAATAGAGCCTGTACTAAAAACCTAATTTAGCCCTTCGCATCAGATTTAATAATAATATAATAATATATGCCATTTAGCAGACGCTTTTATCCAAAGCGACTTACAGTCATGTGTGCATACATTCTACGTATGGGTGGTCCCGGGGATCGAACCCACTACCCTGGCGTTACAAGCGCCATGCTCTACCAACTGAGCTACAGAAGGACGATTTTGTGTTATTAACATCCCCCACCCCCCCATCTGTCCGTCAAAGTGGTCCGGTCCAATTATCACCTCGTTTGGCAGTTGGTGCTGTGTAGGCCATAGAGCCTTGGCGTTCAGGGTTTGATGAGTGCATTCAAAATGTTCAGTTCTGAGTCTTAGCTACAGTGTGTACCGGTGCAGTTGTACCAAACAACCACTGTTCCTCTACACATGGCCAGCGATAGGGAGGGAGGGATGGAGCAGAGGGATGGGGGTCAAAGGGGAATCAGACTCATAGGAAGGGATGTATTCTTCCACTCCGCTACCCAGATGAAAACAGTTCATGTTTCCTGCACTTCTGAAATGAAACAACCCAACGAGAAGCGAATAAGGCTCACGGTGCTATTTGCGTACAACCGAAAAAGAGACCAACATTTTTCTCTCTCTCTTGTCCCCATAGCTACGCCATTGCCGTGAGGCGAAACTGAACTGTAAGACACAATAACCACTGCTGTGCTGCTGTTTTGGAAAGGAAAATACTTTCGTTTCCATTTTTTTTTCTCATTTTCGCTTGATGTTTTTTGACTGTGGAAAAAAAACGGTGGTCTCATTTTATACAATTTCCGAATACTGGCAGGAGAAATGCTTGGTTTGAATAGACCCACTGTTCCGCTCTGCTTGGCTCTGTTCTGTGCACAGTTTCACTCCCACTAGGAGTCTGTGATGCTGGCTCCATGAGCTCTACTCTTGTGGCTCTTGGGCGCAGTCCAAAGTTAAGTTAAGCAGCATTACCCCCTTTCCTCACCTCTGCTCCATGGTGTAGACACATGTACTGTAAATGCACTCTCCGTGACACACATTCTGTATAGTGCAGACAGAAATGTTCACATGCACACACACTCACTAACCCTACACGTACGTGCATACCCACACCCAAATGCATGCACATGCAAGTAAGCGCGAATGCACACACAGACAGAGACAGATAGGCAGACACACAGACACACATTACAGACACACATCCAAGTTTACCCTCACTGTATACATTTGCATGTAAACTCACTTTGACACACTTAAAAACATAGTTTTGACAGCTCCAATCCTTAGACGGGCGACCATCCAGGAGCCAGATTAAGAGGGCAAGTTTTCTATCAACGAGACAGAGGGCTCAAAGACTCTTGGCCTTCATAAAGTAGCTGTGCCGACGTGACACTGTTGTAAACTCGCCAGGCACTCTTAAAATCTTCCCTCACATAAGTGGCTTTTAAGGTCTGAACGATGAAATAGTATACTCTACATCTGGTTCAATCTAAGGCCAGATATACAATATTTTATCTCTTTTAATTTGTCTCTATCACATACTCATACGCTGGTGCACACACACACACACACGCACATACACACGCACACACACACACACTCACAAACACACACACACACACACACACACACACACACACACACACACACACACACACACACACACACACACACACACACACACACACACACACACACACACACACACACACACACACACACACATACACATACACATACACATACACATGCACACACACTGCTTTCCTTTTCAATCCCATATCTACATCCCATACCTTTGAGTCATCATGGCCATTGTATATTATATTAATTCAACCACACAGCCAAGCCTTGGTTCTTTATAGACTACCACACACAATCATGCACTGAACCACACACACAGTACTCTTTGTCAGCAACATCCCACACATGCAACTACCCACTAACAACATCTGCACTCCACAGCTGAGTCATATTGCTAGCTTAACCATCTGAGTAGAACTGAAAGATATGGCAACGAAGATGTTGAAGAACACAACACTACATGAATCTGCTCTTCCTCCAGTTTGCATAATGTTAGACTAATGTTACCCCAGTCCCTTGATCCTACTAAAATACAAGATGTTGCGCAAGTTGGACATCTCTCTGGTTTCACAATCATCTTTATGCAGGCTGATTCCTTACACTAGTGATATGGAGAGTTTTACTGCCATCATGTGCAAAGATGTTTGGCTTCGCATGGGTATGTTGTATGACAGATGTAGGATATTCATTTGATCACCCTTTGCAGGAGAACTTTCATGCGATGCAGGAAATGTAAAGCTTGTTTTGTAATTGATGTTTAAAAAGACTTCCAAAGTCTGTCATTTCCACTTTGAAATTTCAGACTTGATTTCCCCTTACGAAAAATGTATCAACCCCTGCAAAAATGTCCATTAATTATAATCCACATAATAATTCACATTTCCAGCGGCTGCAGGATTATTTTCCTGCTGTTGCTAAAGGGCTCAAATTAAGATCCTACATCTGTATTATGTGACTGTCCTGGAGATACAGTAGGTGGACTTGTAGATTACGGGCCGGTTCTCATCCATTCTCTCCAGTCTGACTTCCTGAGTCCCAATGCCTGTGGAGATTGCCTCTCCCTATAGAATACTGATCACACCAGATGAGGAACACATGTCTAGAAATCCGGTCGTTCTCTCTTCCCAGTTCTTTTCTCCCTATCTTTTTATGGAAAAGACAAACAGATGACAGAACAGAACAAATATATTTTGTGCAGAGGAAGGAGCATTCTCCCATGGTCATTTAAATAGGCTCCTGGACAGAACGAGCCCTATGAATTTAAACTTAAGCAGGTTTTATTGATTTTGGTACAAGGTGTCATGTGAGTGGCAATGGCCTGAAATGGCCTGCTCTTAGTTTTGCCCTGCTGAGCCTGGTCCTTTGGAATGACAAATGGCCTTAAGACTACCAGTACTGTGGTCCTTGTTGACCTTTTTACGTGCAGTAAAGTCTATTGCCACAAGATAATCTCACCAGTATACATTACAAGTTGTCTATTACAGAGCACTTTTTTCTCCTTCTATAATTTATTCCACCTTTATTTAGCCAGGGTTGGTTAAATACTTTTTTTTAAGTTAAAGGGATAGTTCAGAATTTTGGCAATGAGGCCTTTTATCTAATTCTCTAGTGTCAGATGAACTCGTGGATACCATTTTTATGTCTCTGTGTGCAGTTTGAAGGAAGATGCTAACTACAGCTAGCGCAATTGCTAACTAGCATTAGCACAAGGACCAGAGGTCTATGGGTATATGCTAGCATGCTAGTAGATACCCATAGACTTCCCGTTTTATGCTAACGGTAGTTAGCATTGGATCGCAAAACTACCTCTAACTTCATACTGGACACAGAGACGTAAAACTCTGGGGAAGTAGATAAAAGGCCAAATCCTGAAGTATCCCTTTAAGTCGATCAAAAAGCATCGACGATGTTTGGGTGGTAGATCAAGAAGTGAGACGTTTCCAAGAAGGCAGAGGGATGGGGAGAGTGGAATACGGTGACCCAAAAGGGTAGACGGTTTGTGTGCTATGTTTTTCCATGATTGTAGGTTAGGTGGACAGTGCCATGTGGTGTGAAAGTACAAATTCTTATTTACAATGACAGTATGGCTAAACTGTTCAAGTCTCCAACAACTCAAGCAGAATGCGACACAGCCGAGACAACAACACTCATAACCTATAATCAAACCCCCTCTGTTTTCTCCAGATTGATCTCTTTTGTTATTCAGTTGGTGTTTGCTACATAAGGGGAACCAGATCCACTTGGGAACACATTGTACTGCTCCTCTGTATGTCTGATATGAACTGCCCCGCTTCTCCTGAACAGTGTGTCCTATCCGCTTACAATCCTCCTTTACTATATTTACAGATGATCTTCCTAACATCAAGACCAATAGGCCATGCCAAAGGCCACATGTGTGAATGTGTGTGTTCTATGTGTGTATCAGTGGAGGCTGGTGCGTGGAGCTATAGGAGGATGGGCTCATTGTAATGGCTGAAATGGAATCCAAGCTGGAATGAAGTCAAACGTGGTTTCCATATGTCTGATATCGTTCCTTTTATTCCATTCCAGCTAATACAATGAGTATGTCCTCCGATAAGCACCTCCCACCAGCCTCCACTGGTGTGTATGTGTGTGTATGTCTGTTCATATGTGAATGCATGACGCAGCTTGTATGTGTTTGTGCATGTGAGTATGAATGTGTGTATTTGTATCCCATCCTTCTGTGCTTATCACCCAGCTTGGCAGCACTAGAGGCTTCTAGACGATTAAATTGAACTAAATCAAGTCCAGACAGCCAGGCAGCAAGAGGGTCCACAATATCCAATGCCAACCAAACTGCTTTATTCATGCCAACCATCGGCAGCTATTTATTAGCTTGGCAAAATTTTGCAGTAGAACAGCTCCACTTTAAACCATAGGAGTCTGGAGCCTATTTGTGATGCAAATGTTCTGCTCACAACTTCTAGGCAGTGTACAGCATCCGTATTAAGGTCCCTGTATTGCTTCCAATGTGGGTGTACAAAAGAAGTCAGTTGGAATATTTTGAACCTGTAAGTACATCTGTGATATTACTGAGCCAGACACAACAAACTGAGAAAATAAAATGGAGGGTGGTGCTGAGAGAAGTAGCTGAAATATGGGGGGTTGCTGACTACTAATGGCATTTCTATGAAAACACAAGCTTCATCCAATGTATACTTTTCCCAGTGTATACTTACTAGTGTATCCGAAAGAAGAACACCTTCAGTTCTTAGCCCTGTGGAGAAACTTGACTTCTGTCCCCAGGACTCGCCACCTCTGGGAGTGTACAGCCTGCCCTGAAATGGTTTATTTTTAATTAAGTGGGGCCCTCCAACTTGGGGGAGTAAAATGGACCAAGGGGTACTGTCTAGATATGGATGGGATCCATTGACAAGCTTTACCAGGTTGCCATGAGGTTATCTGAGGCACTTTGGTGGTTCAATTCTCTACCATTGGATTTGGACTCCACCTCATAGATTTAAAAGCATTTGAATGATCTGAGCATGGGTTAGAGGGAGTTTCCACCATATTTCCTACACCAATCGCATGCATTTTAATCTATGAGATGGAGTGAACGAATGCACTCCATTCAAACCGCAACCAGTGTTTAGACGTTTAGTGCCAAAGGTTTACCTGATAAGGACACTCAGCAGCTGGACCCTAATGAGAGATAGATGGGAGAACTGGGGGGAACCAGCATAAGACACCATGTGTGTTTGCATGTGAAAATTCCACTCTGCACTGTGTCTAGGGGATGTGGGATGTGTTCATATACGGTAATGTTAGAGTTTGCTACATTTTAAGTCCATTTGGGTTCAATTGTCACGCGCTGACCTGAGAGAGACGTTTTATGTCTCTATTTTGGTTTAGTCAGGGTGTGATTTGGGTGGGCATTCTATGTTTTGTTTTCAATGTTTCTTTATTTCTATGTTTTGGCCTGGTATGGTTCTCAATCAGGGACAGCTGTATATCGTTGTCTCTGATTGGGAATCATACTTAGGTAGCCCTTTTTCCCCTCCTTTCAGTGTGGGTAGAGGCATTATAGCCAAAGTTTAGCGTCACGGCCGTCCTTGGTTTGCTGGCTACATTTTCTATAAATAAAAGGAATATGTACCCACCACGCTGCACTTTGGTCCACTTTATACGACACCCGTGACATAAATGTGAGGGAACAAGGGTGCTGTATTTTTTACTTTAATTAAGGAGTGAGGTTCATTCTAAATTCAAACTCATACTACTTATAGTATTATTACCCTGACCTGCTGCAGACATACAGTGTATCTGCCAGTCATTTATTCCAGTTGGCAAAGCAAATTAAGATACAGGAGAAGATGAAAGCCATAAAGTGTCCATACATTTATAATTTAAAATCCAACAACTAAATTATAATCTGCAATAGAAACATGCACTGTATATCTTTCCAGTTATGTTGTAGCCATGTAGCGTTACCAAAAATGGATGTTGCATCAGAGGCCAATCAGAAAGGCCAATCAGAGAGGCAAATTAGAGAGGCCAATCTGTGAAGCCGGACGCCCCAGAATCAGATACAGTAGTGCAGCTCATTGAGGTTGTGCAATATAACACTCTGGTTACTGATATGAAACATGATATACTATAGGCTTGAGAGAGTTCTCACTGCACATTTCTGCCACACTAATCCCATTCACTCTTAATAACCTCTTAAAATGGTATTAACATACCGTACATTAAGAAGATCAAATGCAAATTAATCTAATTGAAAGAAATCGACCGGTCTGCAATCTAGAGACACTTTCATGTCCAATCATGTGCAAATGTTGCTTATGTAATAATATATTTTCTCTCAGAATCAGATTTGGCCAAAGAAGGACAATGTGGCAGTCAGTGACAATAAATATTTTTCTGTACGAAGGCCATATGTAAGGACGGCCATGTCACACCAAATTCCCAGACCAGCAGACAGCCAGCCCATGTCTCTTTGGTGAGATGACTCCCTTTCCAATCACACGTCAGAGAGAGAGAGAGAGAGAGAGAGAGAGAGAGAGAGAGAGAGAGAGAGAGAGAGAGAGAGAGAGAGAGAGAGAGAGAGAGAGAGAGAGAGAGAGAGAGAGAGGAATGCAAGGGGCACTATCCATTTTTAAGAGCTAGAACCATCTGTGTCTCACTTCCCTTTGGGAGACGGTGCAGACCGTAAATTACGAAGGAGAGAGAGGGGAGAAAGACTTTTCCATGGACCGGTGGAGAAAATTACAGGCCGGGGGAGGAGTCTTTTTACCCTGAATGTCCCTCTTTTGTTTCTGTTTTTATGGAAATGTATTCCTATGGAAATGTATCCACCTTGGACAACAACAACCAATGAAACATTCAACTGAATGGACGAACAGACAAATACACTGATTTGGTGACTGAGTTTATCAGGAAGTGTATAGGAGATGTTGTACCCACTGTGACAATTAAAACCTACCCTAACAGGAAACCGTGGATAGATTGGTAGCATTCGCACAAAACAGAAAGTGCGAACCACAGCATTTAACCATGCAAGGTGACTGGGAATATGGCAGAATACAAACAGTGTAGTTATTCCCTCAGCAAGGCAATCAAACATGCAAAATGTCTGTGCAGAGACAAAGTGGAGTCGCAATTCAACGGCTCAGACACTAAACGTTTGTGGCAGGGTCTACCGACAATCACAGACAACAAAGAGAAAACCAGCCACGTCGCAGACACCGATGTCTTGCTTCCAGACAAGCTAAACACTTTCTTTGCACGCTTTGAGGATAACACAGTGCCACTGACGGGGCCCTCTACCAAGGACTGTGGGCTCTCCTTCTCCTTGGCCGATGCGAGTAAGACATTTAAGTGTGTTAACCCTCGCAAGGCTGCCAACCCAGATGGCATTCCTAGCTGCTTCCTCAGAGCATGCTCAGAACAGCTGGCTGGTGTGTTTATGGACATATTCAATCTCTCCCTATCCCAGTCTGCTGTCCCCACATGCTGCAAGATGGACACCACTGTTCCTGTACCTAAGAAAACAAAGTGAACTGAACTAAATGACTATTGCCCCGTAGCACTCATGAAATGCTTTGAGAGACTAGTCAAGGATCATGTCACTTCTACCTTACCTGTCACCCTAGACCCACTTCAATTTGCTTAATGCCCCAATAGATCCACATATGATGCAATCGCCATCACACTTCACATTGCCCTATCCCATCTAGACAAGAGGAATACATATGTAAGAATGCTGTTCATTAACTATAGTTCAGCATTCAACACCATAGTAACCTCCAAGCTCATCATTAAAATGTAAGCCCTGGGACTGAACCCCACCCTGTGCAACTGGGTCCTGGACTTCCTGACGGCCTGCCCCAAGGTGGTGAAGGTAGGAAACAACACTTCTACTTCGCTGATCCTCAACACTGGCGTCCCACAAGGGTGTGGCTGCGTGGCCAAGCACACCTCCAGCTCAATCATCAAGTTTGCAGATGACACAACAGTAGTAGGCTTGATTACCAACCATGATGAGACAGCCTACAGGGAGGAGGTGAGGGCTCTGGGAGAGTGGTACCAGGAATATAACCTCTCACTCAAAATCAAGAAAACAAAGGAGATGATTGTTGACTTCAGGAAACAGCAGAGGGCGCACCCCCCTATCCACATCGAAGGGACCGCAGTGTAGAAGATGCAAAGCTTCAAGTTCCTTGGCGTACACATCACTGACAAACTGAAATGGTCCACTCACACAGAAAGGAGGCTGAAGAAATGTGGCTTGTCAAATCAAATCAAATCGATCCAATTTTATTGGTCACAAACACATGGTTGGCAGATGTTAATGCGAGTGTAGCGAAATGCTTGTGCTTCTAGTTCCGACCGTGCAGTAATATCTAACAAGTAATCTAACAATTTCACAACAACTACCTTATACACACAAGTGTAAAGGAATGAATAAGAATATGTACATATAAATATATGGATGAGCGATGGCCGAACAGCATAGGCAAGATGCAGTAGATGGTATAGAGTACAGTATATACATATGAGATGACTAATGTAGGGTATGTAAACATTATATAAAGTGTCATTGTTTAAAGTGACTCGTGATACACTTATTACATACAATTTAGAATTATTTAAGTGGCTAAAGATTTTGAGTCAGTACGTTGGCAGCAGCCACTCGATGTTAGTGATGGCTGTTTAAAAGTCTGATGGCCTTGAGAGAGAAGCTGTTCTTCAGTCTCGCAGTCCCAGCTTTGATGCACCTGTACTGACCTCGCCTTCTGGATGATAGCAGGGTGAACAGGCAGTTGCTCGAGTGGTTGTTGTCCTTGATGATCTTTTTGGCCTTCCTGTGACATTGGGTGGTGTAGGTGTCCTGGAGAGCAGGTAGTTTACCCCCGGTGATGCGTTGTGCAGACCTCACTACCCTCTGGAGAGCCTTACGGTTGTGGGCGGCTCAGTTGCTGTACCAGGCGGTGATACAGACCGCTGTTGCGCCTTCTTCACCATGCTGTCTGTGTGGGTGGACCATTTCAGTTGCACTGTCTGAGCTATTAGCACAAGCATTTCGCTACACCCGCAACAACATCTGCTAAGCACGTGTATGTGACCAATAACATTAGATTTTTTTAAATTTTGAAACAGGAATTACATTAAAGCTATTATGACTCTTTGCAATGAACAATTTTCCAAATCAGTGGGTGATATAAACAGTTAAAGATGTGATGTAGCGATCCCAGAAGTTGCAGAGGAGGTTTTTCGATAATCTTTTAAACTCCATTATCTGTCCCTGTCCCTGTCCTATGGTCCTTGTCCAGGATGGTTTAATGATTACATTAGACCAGGCCCTGCCAGTGCCAGAGGTGAAAAGGTGATGGTGGCATAGCGTGTGTGTTTGTTGTTCTTCTCGTCATTGACCTAGATAGAAGGCTACTTTGGGCCCATTGCAATGAAAAGGCAGATTTTAACACTCAGCTGTATGTTAGCGCTGCATTTCTTAAAAGGTAGGGTGCATTTGTTTCAGCTGGCGTTAGCTACTAGCCATGCAAGCATTTAATAACATTCCAAACCAAGTGTTGAGCAAGTGAACTGTTTCACCGACTCTCCCTGACCGGTGAAACGGCTTCTCCGTGTAGCTAACTCAGCTGTCAATCGCTCAGTCTCCGCTCTCTCTACTTTATATCTGCTGGCTTTTTTTGTTGGTTATGTGGGTTCCTGCCTGTGCTAGATTAGTTCTCTGGTTAGATGGCGTTATGTATTTCCAAAACTTTGGTTTATTTTAATGTAAACTAAGTGTTGATGGCAACTGGCTGACTCACGCAGTGCTAATGTAATGTTAACAAGCGGGTAGGGCTAATGTTAGCAGGCTAGTCGGGTTACCATTAGCAGGCGTTGGTAGTTAACTCAGCCTTCAATCAGTAAGTCTCCACACTCTACTTTATATCTGCTGGATTTTTTTGTTTGTTCTGTGGGTTCCTGCCTGTGCTAGACTAGTTGTTCTCTGGCTTACTACTTAGCTATGTCAACTGTGGTGGTTGGCTAGCTAGGCTAGTTAGCTATCAAGGCTAGCTAGTAGGCTAAAATAACTCACTTTAGCTGGCTGGCTAAAATAACTGCATATTCCGGTAAGATTATTTTTTAACTGCTTAGATGGCGTTAAGTGTTTCCAGAACATTGGTGAACAGGCAGCTGCTCGAGTGGTTGTTGTCCTTGATGATCTTTTTGGCCTTCCTGTGACCGGGTGGTGTAGGTGTCCTGGAGAGCAGGTAGTTTACCCCCGGTGATGCGTTGTGCAGACCTCACTACCCTCTGGAGAGCCTTACGGTTGTGGGCGGCTCAGTTGCTGTACCAGGCGATGATACAGCCCGCTGTTGCGCCTTCTTCACCATGCTGTCTGTGTGGGTGGACCATTTCAGTTACACTGTCTGAGCTAGAAGTACAAGCATTTCGTTACACCCGCAACAACATCTGCTAAGCATGTGTATGTGACCAATAACATTAGATTTTTGAAAATTTTGAAACAGGAATTACATTAAAGCTAGGATGACTCTTTGCAATGAACAATTTTCTAAAGTCAGTGGGTGATATAAACAGTTAAAGATGTGATGTAGCGATACCAGTAGTTGCAGAGGAGGTTTTTCGATAATCTTTTAAACTTCATAATCTGTCCCTGTCCCTGTCCTATGGTTCCTGTCCAGGATGGTTTAATGATTACATTAGACCAGGCCCTGCCAGTGCCAGAGGTGAAAAGGTGATGGTGGCATAGCGTGTGTGTTTGTTGTTCTTCTCGTCATTGACCTAGATAGAAGGCTACTTTGGGCCCATTGCAATGAAAAGGCAGATTTTAACACTCAGCTGTATGTTAGCGCTGCATTTCTTAAAAGGTAGGGTGCATTTGTTTCAGCTGGCGTTAGCTACTAGCCATGCAAGCATTTAATAACATTCCAAACCAAGTGTTGACACAAGTGAACTGTTTCACCGTCTGAAGGCCTCTCCATGGCTCTTTTTTGACAGTGGTAGCTAACTCAGCCATCAATCGCTCAGTCTCCGCTCTCTCTACTTTATATCTGCTGGCTTTTTTTGTTGTGTTATGTGGGTTCCTGCCTGTGCTAGATTAGTTCTCTGGTTAGATGGCGTTATGTATTTCCAAAACTTTGGTTTACTTTAATGTAAACTAAGTGTTGATGGCAACTGGCTGACTCACGCAGTGCTAATGTAATGTTAACAAGCGGGTAGGGCTAATGTTAGCAGGCTAGTCGGGTTACCATTAGCAGGCGTTGGTAGTTAACTCAGCCTTCAATCAGTAAGTCTCCACACTCTACTTTATATCTGCTGGATTTTTTTGTTTGTTCTGTGGGTTCCTGCCTGTGCTAGACTAGTTGTTCTCTGGCTTACTACTTAGCTATGTCAACTGTGGTGGTTGGCTAGCTAGGCTAGTTAGCTATCAAGGCTAGCTAGTAGGCTAAAATAACTCACTTTAGCTGGCTGGCTAAAATAACTGCATATTCCGGTAAGATTATTTTTTAACTGCTTAGATGGCGTTATGTGTTTCCAAAACATTGGTGAACAGGCAGCTGCTCGAGTGGTTGTTGTCCTTGATGATCTTTTTGGCCTTCCTGTGACATTGGGTGGTGTAGGTGTCCTGGAGAGCAGGTAGTTTACCCCCGGTGATGCGTTGTGCAGACCTCACTGCCCTCTGGAGAGCCTTACGCCTTCTTCACCATGCTGTCTGTGTGGGTGGACCATTTCAGTTGCACTGTCTGAGCTAGAAGCACAAGCATTTCACTACACCCGCAACAACATCTGCTAAGCACGTGTATGTGACCAATAACATTAGATTTTTTTACATTTTGAAACAGGAATTACATTAAAGCTAGGATGACTCTTTGCAATGAACAATTTTCCAAAGTCAGTGGGTGATATAAACAGTTAAAGATGTGATGTAGCGATACCAGTAGTTGCAGAGGAGGTTTTTCGATAATCTTTTAAACTCCATAATCTGTCCCTGTCCCTGTCCTATGGTCCTTGTCCAGGATGGTTTAATGATTACATTAGACCAGGCCCTGCCAGTGCCAGAGGTGAAAAGGTGATGGTGGCATAGCGTGTGTGTTTGTTGTTCTTCTCGTCATTGACCTAGATAGAAGGCTACTTTGGGCCCATTGCAATGAAAAGGCAGAATTTAACACTCAGCTGTATGTTAGCGCTGCATTTCTTAAAAGGTAGGGTGCATTTGTTTCAGCTGGCGTTAGCTACTAGCCATGCAAGCATTTAATAACATTCCAAACCAAGTGTTGACAAGTGAACTGTTTCACCGACTCTCCCTGACCGGTGAAACGGCTTCTCCGTGTAGCTAACTCAGCTGTCAATCGCTCAGTCTCCGCTCTCTCTACTTTATATCTGCAGGCTTTTTTTGATGTGTTATGTGGGTTCCTGCCTGTGCTAGATTAGTTCTCTGGTTAGATGGCGTTATGTATTTCCAAAACTTTGGTTTACTTTAATGTAAACTAAGTGTTGATCTCAACTGGCTGACTCACGCAGTGCTAATGTAATGTTAACAAGCGGATAGGGCTAATGTTAGCAGGCTAGTCGGGTTACCATTAGCAGGCGTTGGTAGTTAACTCAGCCTTCAATCAGTAAGTCTCCACACTCTACTTTATATCTGCTGGATTTTTTTGTTTGTTCTGTGGGTTCCTGCCTGTGCTAGACGAGTTGTTCTCTGGCTTACTACTTAGCTATGTCAACTGTGGTGGTTGGCTAGCTAGGCTAGTTAGCTATCAAGGCTAGCTAGTAGGCTAAAATAACTCACTTTAGCTGGCTGGCTAAAATAACTGCATATTCCGGTAAGATTATTTTTTAACTGCTTAGATGGCGTTATGTGTTTCCAAAACATTGGTGAACAGGCAGCTGCTCGAGTGGTTGTTGTCCTTGATGATCTTTTTGGCCTTCCTGTGACCGGGTGGTGTAGGTGTCCTGGAGAGCAGGTAGTTTACCCCCGGTGATGCGTTGTGCAGACCTCACTACCCTCTGGAGAGCCTTACGGTTGTGGGCGGCTCAGTTGCTGTACCAGGCGGTGATACAGCCCGCTGTTGCGCCTTCTTCACCATGCTGTCTGTGTGGGTGGACCATTTCAGTTGCACTGTCTGAGCTAGAAGCACAAGCATTTCGTTACACCCGCAACAACATCTGCTAAGCACGTGTATGTGACCAATAACATTAGATTTTTTTACATTTTGAAACAGGAATTACATTAAAGCTAGGATGACTCTTTGCAATGAACAATTTTCCAAAGTCAGTGGGTGATATAAACAGTTAAAGATGTGATGTAGATTAGTTCTCTGGTTAGATGGCGTTATGTGTTTCCAAAACGTTGGTTTACTTTAAGCTTGTTGTTGATAGCAACTGGCCGACTAACTGGCTGACTAACCTAGTGCTAATGTTAGCAGGCTGGTAGGTCTAACGTTAGCAATCTAGTAGGGCTAACGATAGCAGGCTTTGGGCCCTACTTTGGGCCCATCCATACAGTGCCTTGCGAAAGTATTCACCCCCCTTGACATTTTTCCTATTTTGTTGCCTTACAACCTGGAATTAAAATAGATTTTGGGGGGGGGTATATCATTTGATTTGCACAACATTCCTACCACTTTGAAGATGCAAAATATGTTTTATTGTGAAACGAACAAGAAATAAAACTTGAGTGTGCATAACCATTCACCCCCCAAAAGTCAATTCTTTGTAGAGCCACCTGTTGCAGCAATTACAGCTGCAAGTCTCTTGGGGTATGTCTCCATAAGCTTGGCACATCTAGCCACTGGGATTTTTGCCCATTCTTCAAGGCAAAACTGCTCCAGCTCCTTCAAGTTGGATGAGTTCCTGCTAGTGTACAGCAATCTTTAGGTCATACCACATATTCTCAATTGGATTGAGGTCTGGGCTTTGACTAGGTCATTCCAATACATTTAAATGTTTCCCCTTAAACCACTCGAGTGTGGCTTTAGCAGTATGCTTAGAGTCATTGTTCTACTGGAAGGTCAACCTCTGTCCAAGTCTCAAATCTCTGGAAGTCTGAAGCAGGATTCCCTCAAGAATTTCCCTGTATTTAGCGCCATCCATTTTTCTTTAAATTCTGACCAGTTTCCCAGTCCCTGCCGATGAAAAACATCCCCACAGCATGATGCTGCCACCACCATGCTTCACTGTGGTGTTCTCAGAGTGATGAGAGGTGTTGGGTTTGCGCCAGACATAGCGTTTTCCTTGATGGCCAAAAAGCTCAATTTTAGTCTCATCTGACCAGAGAATCAATCTTCTTCCATATGATTGGGGAGTCTCCCATATGCCTTTTGGCAAACACCAAACATATTTGCTTTTTTTTCTTTAAGCAATGGCTTTTTTCTAGTCACTCTTCCGTAAAGCCCAGCTCTGTGGAGTGTATGGCTTAAAGTGGTCCCTATGGACAGATACTCCAATCTCCGCTGTGGAGCTTTGCAGCTCCTTCAGGGTTTTTGTCTCTTTGTTGCCTCTCTGATTAATACCCCCTTTGCCTGGTCTGTGCCATATTCTTTCCATTTTTTAATAATGGATTTAATGGTGCTCCGTGGGATGTCCAAAGTTTCTGATATTTTTTTTTAGAACCCAAGCCTGATCTGTACTTCTCCACAACTTTGTCCCTGACCTGTTTGGAGAGCTCCTTGGTCTTCAGGGTGCCGCTTTCTTGGTGGTGCCCCTTGCTTAGTGGTGTTGCAGACTCTAGGGCCTTTCAGAACAGGTGAATATATACTGAGATTATGTGACAGATCATGTGACACTTAGATTGCACACAGGTGGACTTTATTTAATGAATGATGTGACTTCTGAAGGTAATTTGTTGCACCAGATCTAATTTAGGGGCTTCATAGCAAAGGGGGTGAATGCATATGCACGCACCACTTTTCCATTTATTTTTTTTGATTTTTATTCATTTGAAACAGGTCGTTTGTTTTTCATTTCACTTCACCAATTTGGACTATTTTGTGTACATGAAATTCAAATACAAATCCATTTAAATTACAGGTTGTAATGCAACAAAATAGGAAAAACACCAAGGGGGGTGAATACTTTTGCAAGGCACTATTTTACATGTAGTTATGTTTATGCTCCCTACCCTTGAAAATGCTACTAAAAGAAAATGACAAACTTGCTTGCAACAACAAACCCACATGCCTTCTCAAACAGCTACAACTCTACATTAAGTCTTCTCTTGAGTTGGATCTTGTGGACGTTTGTGGGGGAAGGGTGTGTGTGTGTGTGTGTGTGTGTGTGTGTGTGTGTGTGTGTGTGTGTGTGTGTGTGTGTGTGTGTGTGTGTGTGTGTGTGTGTGTGTGTGTGTGTGTGTGTGTGTGTGTGTGTGTGTGTGTGTGTGTGTGTGTATTCCACATCTGTTGCTATGGGGTAATTATGTTAGGGACAATAGAGGATGAATCACAATAATAGTTTTTTCCAAAATAATAATAAATAATGCACATTTTGTAATGCCAATCCTGGTTATAGGTAACAATCCTTTGCATGAACTGCCTATATATTTACACATATTACTCATTAAATGTGGAAATAAATTAAGATATGCATTATTTTTCATTATATACTGAACAAAAATATATACGCAACATGTAAAGTGTTGGTCCCATGTTTCATGAGCTGAAATAAAAGATCCCAGTAATGTTTCATACGCACAAAAGCTTATTTCTCTCAATTGTTGTGCATAAATTTGTTTACATCCCTGTGAGTGAACATTTTTCCTTTGGCTAGATAATCCATCCACCTGACAGGTACTGCATATCAAGAAGCTGATTTAAAAAGCATGCTGATTAAACAGCATGATCATTACACAGGTGCACCTTGTGCTGGGGACAATAAAAGGCCACTCTAAAATGTGCAGTTTTGTCACACAACACAATACCACAGATGTCTTAAGTTTTGAGGGGGTGTGCAATTGGTATGCTGACTGCAGGAATGTCCACCAGAGCTGTTGCCAGATCATATAATATTCATTTCTCTACCATAAGCCGCCTCCAATGTCGTTTTAGAGAATATAGCAGTATGCCCAACTGTCCTCACAAACGCAGACCATGTGTAACCATGCCAGCCTAGGACCCCCACATCCAGCTTCTTCACCTGCGGGATCGTCTGAGAACAGCCACCCGGACAGCTTCTGTTCTGTGGGTGGCACTGTGTTCTCTTTTTAAAGGCCCTAGGATACTGGTGGACAGGGGTGATCTGCCAGTCACTGGAACGACAATCCAACTTGGGATGGGGGGAGGTTTTAGCGGGCGGAATAGTGGAGAACAATTGGAGGTTTACTCATCAGCAGTGCAAATAACATGACACAGCTATATGGACAATCATTGTGGTACTTTTTAATGGTACGTTTCTAAACTTACAATTTGATAAATAGAGTGGAAACTTGTATCTCATTATGGTAAATGGTGAAGTAGTATAGCCAGTTATAAATGTAATGACTTATAATAAGATAATAAGAAAAGACTATCAGTATTTACCCGGCTAAAAGAGGAGGAATATAATTTGTATTGTCTCATGGACTGACAAATACCGCTGTACTGTAGCTCGGCCACTTTCCACCACAGATATCTCTAGTTTTAACAGACGGATTTTCATTGGGATTGTTTTATTATGCCATTTAGTTTTCCACAGGGCCACAGAAATTGACTCAAGAGGGTTAAGGGAGCAGGACATTTTGGAAGCAATAGAGAATATATGTGTTGTGGATCTTAACACATATTGTTGGTTTAAAGATGCACTATGCAGAAATCGCTCCTCCATTTGCTGGTTGCTAAAATTCTAATAGTTTGCCAAATTTGAGTTTGTGACAAAACAAGCAAGTATAGCGTAGAGAATCATTGCACCATCTAAATATATTTTCCATAACCAAACATGTTGTATTTTCAGCTGTTTTAAGTTGGTGTTCAAAACCAAAAGTAAGAAACAAAACTTAAGCACAGGAAGCATAAAAATAGCGCACATTGAACATATCTACTGCTTCTTAGAATTGCTTTCAATGAGAATGACAGATCTATAACTCACACTTCTATGTGGATTTGGTCACATATTAACTTACATAATGCATCTGAGTCTACTAATGAAACCAAGCATCAATTAAAGAACCCAACATAATAAAGAAATCAAAATCAAAATCTGTCAGTTTATACTCGAGATATCTGCATCGAATGCGTCTCAATCCTATGGCGGCCTAACCCATCTGCGGTGGAAGATGGCCAAGGTGCAGTGGTGTTTGTCAGACCCTGAGACATCCCCCCCCCCAAAAAATCGTGTTTTTTTCTCACAAAATGTCTGTAGCGTTTAAACAGTTTGGCCTACAAACTAATATGATCACTCTCTGGAAAGATGAGACTCTCATGAACACAATGAATTTTGCGGTACCAGTTTAAAAAATGAATGGAAGTATGGAGGTAGATTTGTGCCTACCCAATAAAAGGGGTTGAATTACGCATCTCCTAGAGTTTTAAGAATATTTCATTTAAGAATATATCATTTAAAAAATAAATTATATCTAAAGGGGACCTTTTTTAAATACATATTTAACCCCATTTTTTGTGTGTGGTTACGGTTCATTTCGTCATTGACAGGAATAGGTATCTCAGTTTGGCCTGTTAACAAACACAGGCTGACCCAAATATAGGATCTACCTAAGGTTGCCATATTTGGGGGTAATTTCTCCAAAATTCCCAAGTTTTCCAGGTGGATGTTTATAAATAGGTCTTGTGCTATGTAGGCCTTACAAAATTATGCAAGCACTTGACTGTGCAGATAATGGGGTAAACATGGCAGTTTTGTAATAAGGGACAGTTGGTGATCAGTAAATAGGTACATTATTTCAGCTTGTTTTCAGCTATTTGTTCAGCGTTAGTTGATTGCAATATACTACTGACTGAATGAGTGTGTGTGTGTGTGTGTGTGTGTGTGTGTGTGTGTGTGTGTGTGTGTGTGTGTGTGTGTGTGTGTGTGTGTGTGTGTGTGTGTG
The DNA here is from genome assembly GCF_023373465.1 of Oncorhynchus keta. NCBI lineage: Eukaryota > Metazoa > Chordata > Actinopteri > Salmoniformes > Salmonidae > Oncorhynchus > Oncorhynchus keta. The sequence continues at coordinate 57,533,698 of NC_068454.1, forward strand.
TGTGTGTGTGTGTGTGTGTGTGTGTGTGTGTGTGTGTGTGTGTGTGTGTGTGTGTGTGTGTGTGTGTATGTGTGTGCGTGTGTGTGCGCACAGTGAGATGCACTGAGCTGTCAATTGTAATGGGGGTGTTGATGTTGTGCTGACTCACACGACTCATTATGAGATGCACTGAGCTGTCTATTGTAATGTGGGTGTTGATATTGTGCTGACTCACACTGACTCATTATGAGATGCACTGAGCTGTCTATTGTAATGGGGGTGTTGACTCACACTGACTCATTATGAGATGCACTGAGCTGTCTATTGTAATGGGGGTGTTGATGTTGTGTTGACTCACACCAACTCATTATGAGATGCACTGAGCTGTCTATTGTAATGGGGGTGTTGATGTTGTGTTGACTCACACTAACTCATTATGAGATGCACTGAGCTGTCTATTGTAATGTGGGTGTTGATGTTGTGTTGACACTCATTATGAGATGCACTGAGCTGTCTATTGTAATGGGGGTGTTGATGTTGTGTTGACTCACACCAACTCATTATGAGATGCACTGAGCTGTCTATTGTAATGGGGGTGTTGATGTTGTGTTGACTCACACCAACTCATTATGAGATGCACTGAGCTGTCTATTGTAATGTGGGTGTTGATGTTGTGTTGACACTCATTATGAGATGCACTGAGCTGTCTATTGTAATGTGGGTGTTGATGTTGTGTTGACTCACACCAACTCATTATGAGATGCACTGAGCTGTCTATTGTAATGTGGGTGTTGATGTTGTGTTGACACTCATTATGAGATGCACTGAGCTGTCTATTGTAATGTGGGTGTTGATGTTGTGTTGACTCACACTAACTCATTATGAGATGCACTGAGCTGTCTATTGTAATGTGGGTGTTGATGTTGTGTTGACACTCATTATGAGATGCACTGAGCTGTCTATTGTAATGTGGGTGTTGATGTTGTGTTGACTCACACCAACTCATTATGAGATGCACTGAGCTGTCTATTGTAATGTGGGTGTTGATGTTGTGTTGACACTCATTATGAGATGCACTGAGCTGTCTATTGTAATGTGGGTGTTGATGTTGTGTTGACTCACACTAACTCATTATGAGATGCACTGAGCTGTCTATTGTAATGTGGGTGTTGATGTTGTGTTGACACTCATTATGAGATGCACTGAGCTGTCTATTGTAATGGGGGTGTTGATGTTGTGTTGACACTCATTATGAGATGCACTGAGCTGTCTATTGTAATGTGGGTGTTGATGTTGTGTTGACACTCATTATGAGATGCACTGAGCTGTCTATTGTAATGGGGTGTTGACTCACACTGACTCATTATGAGATGCACTGAGCTGTCTATTGTAATGTGGGTGTTGATGTTGTGTTGACACTCATTATGAGATGCACTGAGCTGTCTATTGTAATGTGGGTGTTGATGTTGTGTTGACACTCATTATGAGATGCACTGAGCTGTCTATTGTAATGTGGGTGTTGACTCACACCGACTCATTATGAGATGCACTGAGCTGTCTATTGTAATGTGGGTGTTGATGTTGTGTTGACACTCATTATGAGATGCACTGAGCTGTCTATTGTAATGTGGGTGTTGACTCACACCGACTCATTATGAGATGCACTGAGCTGTCTATTGTAATGGGGGTGTTGATGTTGTGTTGACACTCATTATGAGATGCACTGAGCTGTCTATTGTAATGGGGGTGTTGATGTTGTGTTGACACTCATTATGAGATGCACTGAGCTGTCTATTGTAATGGGGGTGTTGATGTTGTGTTGACACTCATTATGAGATGCACTTAGCTCTCCTTGGCATTCATGGCGTTTCTGTTGTTTCGACAGTGACTGTATCATACATGACCTGCTGACTTGTCTTGAGACCAGATCTGAGCTAATGGAGTGAGCTAGCTTCGGATTTGATAATAGCACTTCTAAGTCCATTTACTGATTAATAATATAACTTTTTTTTCAGTGGTTTAACATAAATCACAGAGGTTCCACAGGTCCAGTACATTTCCAGCCTGTAAATCTCTCTGATAGATTTTGTGCTGTTTGTTTTGCTTAACAGTGAACTTTCCAACTAGCATTATCAGGACCACTGGTTTCCCAACTCTACTGCTGGGAAGTAACACACCCCCTGGGGGAGTCACCACTGGAACTCCTCCCACAGAATGTGCTAACCCTAGACAGGATAAAAGTCAGGGTTGGAGAGTGAAGGCACTATCACAGGCCCAAAATCAGTGGTGGAGATGTGGGTCGGCAACTTGCTGTGTCAGGCCGCTCTGGTTGTAGCCCTCTCCTTACCTACCTTATCTGATGGAGCTGCTCTACAAGTGTTGTCAGCTCCTAACCTGCTTCGTGTGGGCAGTAATGAGAACATCTTTGTGGAGTCTCAAGACCATACAGGAGGTCCCCTGGATGTTAAGATCGTGGTGAAAAACCACCCTACGCAGAGCAAAGTGCTGGTCTCTAAATCAGTGGTTCTGGATCAAGCAAACAATTTCCAGGCTATGACACAACTGGTCATCCCAGAGGGGGACCACTTTGTGGATGACCCCAAGCAGAAGCAGTATGTGGTCCTGCAGGCCCAGTTCCCTGACCGACTCCTGGAGAAGGTTGTCCTGGTCTCCTTCCAGTCTGGATACATCTTCATACAGACTGACAAGACCATTTACACACCGGGCAGCCCTGTCTACTACAGAGTGTTCTCTATGACTCCTGGCCTGGAGCCTCTGACCAGAGAGATATTTGAGGACAAAGAAGTTGCCGAGAACAAAGAGATCGCAGTCTCTGTGGAGATCATGACTCCTGAAAACATCACCATCTTCAGGGAGATCGTCAACCCAGATAAGGGAGTCAAATCCGGACAGTTCATTCTCCCTGCGATCGTCAGTTTCGGGACATGGCATGTGGTCACGAGGTTCCAGAGCACTCCTCAGATGACCTTCTCCTCTGACTTTGAGGTCAAGGAGTATGTTCTGCCCAGCTTCGAAGTTAGTCTGACCCCAGGTAAAGCCTTCTTCTACATCGACGACAAAGACTTGACCGTTGACATCAATGCCAGGTATCTATATGGTAAGGAAGTGACAGGGACAGGCTATGTGGTGTTTGGTGTCATCACAACAGAGAATGAAAAAAAGAGCTTCCCCGCCTCTCTGCAGAGAGTAGAGATCAGAGAAGGTAAAGGAGTGGCTTGTCTGAAAAAGGAACACATCACACAGACTTTCGAAAACATCCATAATCTGGTCAGACAATCCATCTTTGTATCAGTCAGCGTGTTAACAGAGGGTGGGGGTGAGATGGTAGAGGCAGAGAAGAGAGGGATCCAGATCGTCACTTCGCCATACACCATCCTCTTCAAGAGAACTCCCAAATACTTCAAACCAGGCATGCCCTTTGATGTTTCGGTTTACATTACGAATCCCGACAACTCTCCAGCCAATGGAGTGGAGATTGAGGTGGCTCCAGATAATGCTAAAGGGGTGACCAGGGCTAATGGCTTTGCCAAAGTTACACTTAACACCATGGCATCGGCCAAAGAACTGCCAATCACTGTGAAGACCAAGGTCCCGGGTATCCTCCAAACCAGACAGGCGGAGGCCACCATGAAGGCTCTCCCCTACAGGACATCCACCGGGAACTTCCTCCATGTTGGGGTTGACTCTAATGAGCTGAAAATAGGAGACCCCATTAAGATCAATCTGAACCTGGGACCCCTCACCATACAAAACCATGACCTTACATACATGTTCCTGAGTAGAGGTCAGCTGGTGAAAGTGGGCAGATTCAGAAGACAGGGCAATGCGCTGGTGACACTGTCAGTGCCCGTCTCCAAGGAAATGCTTCCGTCGTTCCGCATCATAGCGTACTACCATGTGGGAACAGATGACCTGGTGGCAGACTCTGTCTGGGTTGACGTCAAGGTCTCTTGCATGGGCTCGCTGAAAGTGACGTCGACCAGGCCCAAGGCATCCTATGAGCCTCGTAAGGCTTTCAGTCTGACCATCACTGGAGACCCGGGAGCTAAATTAGGACTGGTGGCCGTAGACAAGGGAGTCTACGTTCTCAACAACAAACACCGTCTCACACAGACCAAGATTTGGGACACCATAGAGAAGCATGATACAGGATGTACAGCTGGAGGGGGAGCAGACAATATGGGGGTGTTCTATGATGCTGGTCTGGTATTCGAGACCAACACCGCTAAAGGGACTGGGATCAGAACAGACCCCAGCTGTCCTGTTAGTTCCAGGCGGAGACGAGCAGTGACCATCAGTGACGTCATCACTACTATGGCCAGTAAGTACAATGGTCTGGCCAAGGAGTGTTGTGTGGACGGGATGAGGGACAACACCATGGGGTACACCTGTGACAGACGGGCCCAGTACATCATAGATGGGGATGTCTGCATCCAAGCCTTCCTCGTCTGCTGCAATGAGATGGCCACAAAAAAGGATGAATTCAAACAGGATGCACTGCTGCTCTCACGCAGTGAAGAGGAGGATGATGATGCTTTCATGCGGTCTGAAGACATTGTGTCTCGTAGTCAGTTCCCTGAGAGCTGGATGTGGGACGACACCAATCTTCCTGAATGCACCGCCCAAGATAAGCACTGCGAGACCACGTCTATAACAAAGAACAACTTCCTGAAAGATTCCATCACAACCTGGCAGATAACAGCCATCAGCCTGTCTAAAACACATAGCATATGTGTGGCAGATCCGTTTGAGATGATAGTTCTAAAGGATTTCTTTATTGACCTAAAGCTGCCCTACTCAGCTGTCCGCAATGAACAGCTGGAGGTCAAAGCAATCCTCCACAACTACAGCGAAGACCCCATCACTGTGCGTGTTGAGCTGATGGAGAATGGCGAGGTGTGCAGCTCGGCAAGCAAGAAGGGAAAGTACAGGCAGGAAGTGAACATGGACGCCATGTCCACCCGGGTTGTTCCCTATGTCATCATCCCTATGAAGCTGGGCCTGCACTCCATTGAGGTCAAGGCATCAGTGAAAAACTCTGGCAGCAATGACGGTGTGAAGAGGGACCTGCGCGTTGTGGCTGAGGGAGTGCTGGTCAAGAAGGAAAACAATGTACTCCTGAACCCGGTTAAACATGGTGGTGAGCAGACGGCACACATACCCAGTGGAGTGCCCCGGAACCAGGTGCCAAACTCTGATGCTGACACACTGATCAGTGTGACAGGTGGAGAGCAGACCAGTGTGCTGGTGGAGCAGGCCATCAGTGGAGACTCTCTGGGCAATCTGATAGTTCAGCCAGTCGGATGTGGGGAACAGAACATGATCTACATGACCCTGCCTGTCATTGCTACACACTACTTGGACAACACCAAAAAGTGGGAGGATATTGGCCTGGACAGAAGGAACACAGCCATCAACTACATCACCATTGGTTACCAACGTGAGCTGGCCTACCGTAAAGAAGATGGCTCCTACGCTGCCTGGATCCACACAAAGAGCAGCACCTGGCTGACAGCGTATGTAGTCAAGGTGTTTGCCATGTCCAGTACATTGATCAGTGTTCAGGAAAATGTGCTATGTAGTGCTGTCAAGTGGCTAATCTTGAACACACAACAGCCAGACGGCATCTTCAATGAGTTTGCTCCTGTCTACCACTCAGAGATGACGGGTAACGTGAGGGGTTCGGACAGTGATGCATCTATGACAGCCTTTGTTCTCATCGCCATGCAGGAAGCAAGCTCACTGTGTGAGAAGTCTGTCAACAGCCTACCAGGCAGTATGGATAAGGCAGTAGTGTACGTCGAGAAGCGTCTTCCCCACCTCACGAACCCCTATGCTGTAGCTATGACCTCCTATGCTCTGGCCAATGCAGGGAAACTCAAAAAGGAGACCCTACTGAAGTTCGCCTCTCCACAGCTGGACCACTGGCCAGTCCCAGGTGGTCACCAGTACACACTGGAGGCCACTTCGTATGCCCTGCTTGCCCTGGTCAAGGTGAAGGCCTTCGAAGAGGCCGGCCCAATAGTCAGGTGGCTTAACAATCAGAAGAAAGTGGGAGGGGGATACGGATCCACACAGTCCACCATCATGGTGTTCCAGGCTGTGGCTGAGTATTGGAGCAACGTGAAGGACCTGAAAAACATTGACTTGAACATCAACCTAGAGGTGGCCGGCAGAGCATCAGTCACCAAGTGGTCCATCAACAACAAAAACCAGTTCCACACTCGTACAGATAAGGTCAACTCCATAGACAAGGACTTGACAGTAAAAGCCTCGGGAAATGGTGAGGCGACCTTGTCGGTGGTGACACTGTACTATGCCCTGCCAGAAGAGAAGGCCAGTGACTGTGAAAGCTTTGACCTCTCTGTCACCCTCACTAAGATGGACAAAACAAGCCACGAGGACGCCATTGAGTCGTTTATGCTCACTGTTGAGGTGTTGTATCGTAACTCAGAGAGAGATGCGACCATGTCTATCCTGGACATCGGCTTGCTGACCGGCTTCATCGTAGACATAGGTGATCTGAAAATGTTGTCCAAGGGGAGGGAGCGCTATATAGAGAAGTTTGAGATGGACAAAGTTCTGTCTGAAAGAGGATCTCTCATCCTCTATCTGGACAAGGTGTCCCATAAGTTAGCAGACAGAATATCCTTTAAGATTCACAGAGTACAGGAAGTAGGAGTTCTACAGCCTGCTGCCATCTCTGTATACGAATACTACAACCAAAAGCACTGTGTCAAGTTCTACCACCCACAGAGGGAGGGTGGAACTCTGAGTAGACTGTGTCTTGGAGACGTGTGCACGTGTGCTGAAGAGAGCTGCAGTATGCAGAAGAAAGATGAGCCTGATGTCAACCGCATAGACAAAGCCTGCGGCGCGGGACTGGATTATGTTTACAAAGCTACGGTGGTGGACTCTAAGCTGACGACACACGCAGATACATACACCATGAAGATCGATGACGTCGTCAAGCCAGGTACTGATGAGGTAATAGCGGGAAGGAATCGTGACTTCATGGGACTATCTTACTGTAGAGAGGCTCTGGGTCTAAAGCAGGGGAAAACATACATGATTATGGGGAAGTCTGAAGACCTGCACAGAGTGGAGGAAAATGGACTGTTGCAGTACAAGTATGTCCTAGGAGAACAGACATGGATAGAGTACTGGCCCTCACAACAAGAGTGCACGTCCAGAGACTACAGAATAGTATGTCTGGGCATCGATGAGTTCATTAACCAGATCACAACTTTCGGCTGCCCTGTTTAGTTTCTCTTCTTGTTTTGTTAAATTTACATTTTTGTAACATTTCAATCCAGATTGCATGCCCTGTCATAACTCATTGTAACCTAGAGAGTGTATGACGATGAGTTTGACCACTTTGAATATTTTCTGAAACTGACCAGGAAATGATGTACACTGTGCACAATAAAGCTGTTTGGGAAATAAAATGAAAAAAGTTCACCTATGATGATGACGACTGCAAGTGGCACACTTACACATACATTTATATGTGCCATTTGCAGTCATCATCGTCATAGATTGCTATGCCATAGCTACATTTTCTATGCCTTTATTTTAGCACTAAAATTACCCCTGCCTGCTATAATAAGCATGAAAGAAATGCATTAAAAAAAAACGTGCGTACCACCAGTCATTTTGTGGATTTAATTGTTTGTTGGTTTTAAACACCAATCAAAGACTACTTCAGTTTAAAGTTGAGTGGGATGACAACTGTTTTTGGTCTCATTCTGGTCCATATGGTAAATCAGTACTATGCATCTTTCAACACTTCATCATTGTTTTTACCAAATGCGATCAGGATTAGCAAACATTTTCTCCTGCCCCATACGTTACTCAGCAAATAAGATGCACTGTATACAAGTCAGTCAGGGTAATAGACACTTTGATCACTGCTTTTACCAATGTGGAAACTTGTTTATAGAAACAAGATCATTTATAATCAGGGGTTTATTTATTATGAGCAAGGTTTTTACATTAGGGGTACAGACAAAGGACACTGACCCTTACCAGGAGGAAGTGTGTCTCTGTGATTGACGGGAGATATGCAGTATGTATTTTAGTAGAAAACAGTTGTAGTGGGATCGCACGCACACACACACACACACACTGATGCGGAAGCTTTCATGTAAGCCTTGGGGATGACACAGCCGGAGTGTTTGAAGGACATTGCAGTCTCAATCAGTGAAGATTAAAGACAAAAATATCAATAATCACCCCACATTAACCATAACCCAACATCCTCACTCTCTTCCTGAACCCAGATGACAAAGCCTGGTGCTAACATGCGTCCTTTGTCCTGATCTTGTCAACATTCTGATTGTGTCCACATTTTCTGACAGGTGTAGACAATCAAAATACACATTGTGAACTAATTGTAATCAGATCTTTCCTACCACATCCGGAGGTAGTCAAGCAGGCATTTCATTTTTATTTATTTTATTTAACATTTACTTAACTAGGCAAGTCAGTTAAGAACCAATTCTTATTTACAATGACAGCCTACACTGCTTTTTATCTTAAAAGTGTACAGATCTGGTTGGTGAAACAATTTAACTCTTCATTATAGCGAAAGTAAAATGATTGACTAAGGATGACATTATTTTGAAACAATATCTCTCTTTAATACATGGAAGGACTAGGAAATCTCGTCACAATGCTGAGAGAATGGACAGATAACACATTTTAATACCATTTAATATTTTAACAAACCTAATGCAATGGTCAATCTAAGAACAGGCAATAGTGCTATAAGTTCAAGGTCCCTCACTGGCCAATCAGAACGTGCTCCAAGGCGAAATATGTACTTGCTTCAGGTTGTGTATTTACAGTTTTTTATGTATTGCCTTGGAATCAACTCCAATTCCAATGTTAGTCCATTGTAGTTTGTTAAATGGCTTACAGAAACGAAATAACAAACTATAGACCTATCCCATCTTTGCTAAATAGGCTAACTTGAACCCATTTGCAGTCCACATTGTTCTAAATAATTGCATGGCCTCAATCTCTTTCACACTGATATAGGGGCTAGGCCTAGTGTAAATTGCGTTATGACCAGCATGGACATGCCAAACATTGTCAATAGGCAAGATTAAATTCATTATTGATAAGGACTAAAAAGAGAACAAATAATTCTAATCAAATTCTAAACAAAAGGAAAAAAATGGTTTTAAATAGGAAAATGGTATGTTTGAATCAATGTTATTGTTTCGACGTCATAGACTAAGTCAAATAACATACAGTCCCAGTCAAAAGTTTGGACACACCTACTCATTCAAGGTTTTTTCTTTATTTGTACTATTTTCTACATTGTAGAATAATAGTGAAGACATCAAAACTATGAAATAACATATATGGAATCATGTAGTAAGCAAAAAAGTTTTAAACAAATCCAAATATATTTTATATTTGAGATTCTTCAAAGTAGCCACCATTTGCCTTTGATGACAGCTTTGCACGCTCTTGGCATTCTCTGTACCAGCTTCACCTGGAATGCTTTTCAAATAACATGTGTGCCTTGTTAAAAGTTAATTTGTGGAATTTCTTTCCTTCATTATGCATTTGAGCCAATCAGTTGTGTTGTGACAAGGTAGGGTTGGTATACAGAAGATAGCCCTATTTGGAAAAAGAACAAGTCCATATTATGGAAGAACAGTTCAAATAAGCAGAGAAACGACAGTCCATCATTACTTTAAGACACGAAGGTCAGTCAATCCGGAAAATGTCAAGAACTTTGTGTTGTTGCAAAAACCATCAAGCCCTATGATGAAACTGGCTCTCATGAAGACCACCACAGGAAAGGAAGACCCAGAGTTACCTCTGCGGCAGAGGATAAGTTCATTAGATTTACCAGCCTCCGAAATTCCAGCCCAAATAGTTCAACACATCTCAACATTAACTGTTCAGAGGAGACTGCGGGAATCAGGCCTTTATGGCCGAATTGCTGCAAAGAAACCACTACTAAAGGACACCAGTAAGAAGAAGAGACTTGCTTGGGCCAAGAAACACGAGCAATGGACATTAGACCAAATTTGAGATTTTTGGTTCCAACCACCGTGTCTTTGTGAGACGCAGAGTAGGTGAACTGATGATCTGTGCATGTATGGTTACCACCGTGAAGAATGGAGGAGGAGGTGTGATGGTGCTTTGTTGGTGACACTGTCAGTGATTTATTTAGAAATGTAAGGCACACTTAACCAGCGTGGCTACCACAGCATTCCGCAGCGATAGACCATCCCATCTGTTTTGCGATTTGTGGGACTATAATTTGTTTTTCAATAGGACAATGACCCAACACACCTCCAGGCAGCGTAAGGGCTATTTGACGAAGAAGGAGAGTGATGGAGTGTTGCATCAGATGACCTGGACTCCACAATCACCCAACCTTGTTTATGCAGGGTGGAGCGGGGGGGTTGCAGGCCAGGGGGAGCTCGGGCAGGTAAGCAGGTCCAAAGCAGAATCCAAGGAAGCAGTAGGGCAGGGGTCCAGGGAAGCAGGACTGACGAGACGAGGGACTGACAACAGGGACCAGAGCGGACGGAATGAGCAGAGACTACAATCTGGCAGTGTGGAAGTGGCAGTGCTGAGTATTTGTAGAGGTCTTGATTATGGAACAGGTTGCAGCTGGTGGGGATCTGCGCTGACTCCAGCACACCTGTCTCCACTCACACAATCAGATACACCCACACAGAGAGATGAATGGAGAGAGCAACGGGGGAGTGGCAGAAGGTTAGGGAGACACAGGATGAGAAGTAGGGGGCGTGGCAGGGGCAGATGTAACCCAATTGAGATGGTTTGGGATGAGTTGGACCGCAGGGTGAAGGAAAAGCAGACAAGTTCTCAGCATATGTGGTAACTCCTTCAAGACTGTTGGAAAAGCATTCCATGTGAAGCTGGTTGAGAGAATTCCAAGAGTGTACAAATCAATATATTTAGATTTTTTTTTTTAAACACGTTACTATAGGATTCCATGTGTGTTATTTCATAGTTTTGATGTCTTCACTATTAATCTACAATGTAGAAAAAAAGTAAAAATAAAGACAAACCCTTAAATGAGTAAGTGGGTCCAAACTTTTTACTTGTACTGTACCCATAATGCTGGCCCATGTTGACTCCAATGCTTTCCACAGTTGTGTCAAGTTGTCTGGATATCCTTTGGGCGGTGGACTATTCTTGATACACACAGGAAACTGTTAAGCGTGAAAAACCCGGCAGCGTTGCAACTCTTGACACAAACTGGTGCACCTGGCACCTTCTACCATACCCTGTTAAAAAGGCACTTAAATCTTTGGCCTTGCCCATTCACCTTCTGAATGGCACACCTACACAATCCATGTCTCCATTGTCTCAAGGCTTAAAAATCCTTCTTCAACCTGTCTCCTCCTCTTCATCTACATTGACTTAAGTGGATTTAACAAGTGATAAGATATCATAGCTTTCACGTGGTCAGTCTATGTCATGGGAAGAGCAGGTGTTCTTAATGTCTTGTATACGCAGTGTATAATGAATATAGCATGAAAACAATTTTTATTTTTCTATGTGGAATCTTCAACACAATTTCTACGTATACATTGTTCTGATGATTATGTTGAAATTAGATTGATGGAACAACCTGTTTGTCACGTTAAGTAAATGTATTTAAGTTTAAGCTTATCCCCATTTCAATGTTGGTTGAAATGAGATGAAAACAGTACCGTTGGATGACCTTTTGTTTTCATCCAATGTATTTCCCACACAGATTCCATGTCACAATACGTTGACAAATTACACTGAAACAATGATGATTCAACCTGTGTGTGCCCAGGTGGGAAGGTCCAGGGTGTCTATCTTATGTGGTTTAGGAGATAGAAGGTACTTCCGGTTGTGTTGAAATACCTGGCATCAGAGTTGAATATGAGAGAAACAACATGCCTGCTCACTTTTCAAGTGCTCAACTCTGAGGAAGTACATTTCCTTTGCTGCTCAACTGGAAAAGTAACTTGTGTCAAATATACTGCAAGCCTTGACCACCACTTCTATCACGACTGTGATCACTTCCTGTCCCTTTGCTAAGTTTAGCCTCCCAGGGGTGGGCAATTCCAGTCCTCATGGGACTGATTGGTGTCACAGTTTTGCCCCTGCCCCAGCTAACACACCTGACTCCAATAATCAACTAATCATGATCTTCAGTTTAGAATGCAATATGATTAATCAGCTGTGTTTGCTGGGGATGGTGAAAAAGTGTGACACTAATCAGGCCCTCAAGGACTGGAGTTTAACCTGAACCAGTAAGGTGAGCAGCAGGGCAGTGTGGGTAACACGCTGTGATTAGATTCTATATATTTCTTTAATTAGACCAAATAGCAGATAACTCAGAGGCCACTCCCCTACTCCTTCAAACTCTCCAGGGTCCCAGAGCAGCTGTTCTTACTATGATCTGAGAGGTGGGAGTCATTTATATAATCATTTTTCGATGGAGGATAAATTAAGAATGGTAAGATTTAGTGCTGGTCTAGAAACATGAACTGAGCAGGCCACAGGTCGGAAGATGAAATTATACAGTAACATATTGTCTTGAAAATGTAATTTATTTTGTTTAAAAACAGAGGGTAGTTGAAAGTTCACACCCAGAAAGGTTTTTCAAACCATTCAAAAAATGTTTAAACTACTGGATCATATGGTGTCAATATTCAAACCAGGTAATTTTTTAATTTAAGTGCTAAAGTTGGGTGGGTGGTGGTGATATGAAAAACAACTTGTACCAGATAAAAGTAGTGTGTTACAGAGCTGCCTTGCATAACCCAGTGGAAAATAAGAAACTACAGGTGCAACCCAGACAACTGTGCAGGGAGACCGCCTGTACTACTCCACTGAATTATAACCCTTGTACCGGGGGCCTGATTTAGCTAGCCAATAATAACACAGGCTTGTGCTATGGAGGAGATCCTTTCTACTTTACATATATCTGGCCATCATATTATTTCCTTTATTGGAAGGCATCCAAGAGGCAGTGCTACAGCAGCACATTATTACTGTAGCCATAGAAATAGAATGACTAGAACATTACACTTATGGGTGCACTTAACAGTATCTCAATGATTGTACTCTGCTACTGAAGGTGCAATGGGATTCATAGAGAATTCCTAGAATGAGAAAAGTCTGTCAGACAGCACACTCAATATGAGGTAATTATATTTCTATGACTGTAGATGTCAAGCCTAGTCCTGCTCCCTCCCTCCAGCGTTCGACGTCTCCGGGTCGACTAACCACCTGTCCTGGCAACCCACATTGCGCACACCTGCTCCCCATCACTAAGCACACCTGGACTTAATCACCACCCTGATTAATCTCCCTTCATTTAGCCCTCACCTACTTGAGTCATCAGGTAGTATTGGTTCTGTTTTCATTTCTAGGCGCTGCTCTTGTTTTATTACTCTCTTATGTTCATTATTATTAAACTCACGATCTGCAACTGCTTCCTTTCTGCGTCGTCGTTACAGTAGTCTGCTACTAATGTGCAGTGAAATATAGTTGATGCCCAGCTATCCCTGGGAACTGAAAATAACCAACACCCTGCAAGCTGGCAAAATTGAAGCCTGAGGCTGTGCTGAGCTAACGGCTGGGGATGTCGTAAACCATGTCCACTGTCAGCGTCGAAATTAAGAGACAAACAGATCCAGCAAATCAAGGCTGTGTCACCGGCCGAATCCGAGACGTGAATGCCTTGGTATAACCATGGTATATGGTGCAGTGAGTCAGTGACTACATCGGGCCGGGCTCCACAAGGGGGATTAGCCCCCTCAGTTGAAACGTGTGCCACCTCAGTTTACATTTACTGTATCTATATAAAAATAGCAACAACAAAAAATCCAATGATTGAGTTGTCACTCAATTGCGTGCGAAATCTGTATCTGTGCTGTATCAGTGTCATGGAGAGTGTGTGTGGGGGGGGGGGCTACGAAAAGCCACGGGGTGGTTAGGTATGACGCTGCTCATCTGGGTAGGCTATGTGAAAAGTGGAATACACCTGCGCCTGTAACATTTGCTTTAGATTTATAAAGACTGGGTCAAGTTTACAGTTCAAGCTGCTTCACTCAACTCTGCCTCACGCCCCACCACTACAGAGTTTAGTTAGCTTCTTAGCCAGCTGTAAAAGCCGTTGGTGTTATTAGCCTATTTCACTCTAACCAGGTAATCTGCCACTGCCGCAATGGATATCAGAAATCAAACCACTGAGGCCGCCGCCAAGCCCAGCAGTGACGATGCTTCCCGAGCTCCAGCTAGCCTTCCATTAGTACCGCCAAGATAATGGCTCCACAGCCTGCTCCACCTACAACTGTTCCAGACAATCTTGGAACAGAGGAGCCATCCCAGGTTAGCCTATAGAATCCTACCTAGCTGCAGGTTTTCTGTTAAATGTTGTTTTAGTAGCAACTGGTTCATAGGAAGAGAGTGGCTGGAATACTCGGTTACTGCAGATGCGTCACTTCTTGGTCAAAAGCACTCAATGGTCTCTGCATTTGAATTTAAATGTTTATTGTGGTATAGCGTGATATAAGAATTCAGCATAATTTCAATGCAAGAACCCAAATGGGTATAGCTACATATGGGTATGTTTCATCATAGAAATAGATAGCCTACATTCTACTTTTATTGGTAGCCTATTGCTTTTTGTGGTTGTAAATGGAACTGTATGTATTGGAAACGTGTTTTATAGTAGGCCTGCATTGCTTAATTGATTACGAGGGTGGGTTGAATTTGATCCACCAAAATGTCTTGGGCCATATTGCAACGTATTGCTGAACTAATGAGCTGCATGATTTTCCATGTTTTAAGCTGTCTTCTTCTGGGTCTTATCCTGAGTTCTGATAGTACAAACTGGCCAAGACTGATCCAGCAGACTCAGACCAGCTCCACAATGCTGTCTCCCTGCAAGGAGCCACCATTAGAAGACAAGAGGAGTTACTGCAATATCCTATGGAGGGACTCCATACCCTGGCAGAACGCCATGACCAGGCATTCGATACATTGCTGGAGCAATTCTGCAGATCCCCTACTTGGCAGCGGGTCACACCCATAGTCTCCCAGCATAACCCAGTGTCCCGAGAACCCTGCTTACCTCCAGCTATGCTGGAGATTCAGGAACCTGCCGGGCTTTTCTATCCCAGTGCTTCATCATTTTCGAGCTGCAGCCTTCTTCGTTCCCTTCAGACGGATCAAGGATAGCGTACATCATAATGCTGATGTCCGGGAGGGCACTCGCCTGGACCACAATGGTGTGGGAGTAACAGTCCGCGTCTGCCTCAGTCTGGAAGAGTTTGTGGCGGAAGTTTGGAGGGTTTTTGATTCTCCGTTGTCTGGGAGAGAGGCTGCTCGTAAACTACTCCAGCAGTACTCTGGTGGGCCATACGGAGAACTTTTCCTCCCCCCTTATTCGCGTCCCTTTCCATGCCATGTTGCTGTCGGGGAGCCAGTCGAAATCTCTCATCGACTCTGGAGCTGATGATAGTATTTTGGCTGCTACCCTGGCGTCCAAGCTGGGCATCCACACTCAGCCCCTCTCCACTCCCATGGATGTTAAAGCGCTGGAAGAATGCTCTATAGGCCGGGTCACTCACAACACCACTCCCATTAACCTACGAGTATCAGGGAACCAAAGCGAGGCAATCCAATTTATGCTGATTAAGTTTCCTCAGGTTCCCGTGGTATTGAGATTCTTGAGGCTCCAGCGACACAATCCCATCATAGACTGGACTGCTGGTGCCATCATGGGCTGGAGCCCGTTCTGCCACACCCATTGTCTGAAGTCAGCGATACGCCATCCCATCTGGTTTGCGCTTGTGGGACTATCATTTGTTTTTCAACAGGACAATGACCCAACACACCTCCAGGCAGTGTCTCAGCCTCCAGTATTTATGCTGCAGTAGTTTGTGTCGGGGAGATAGGGTTAGTTTGTTTTTTGTCCTATTCGGTTTCCTGTGTGAATAATAATAATAATAATAATAATATATGCCATTTAGCAGACGCTTTTATCCAAAGTGTGCGTTCTCTAATTCTCCCCTTCTCTCTTTCTTTCTCTCTCTCGGAGGACCTGAGCCCTAGGACCATGCCCCAGGACTACCTGACATGACTCCTTGCTGTCCCCAGTCCACCTGGCCGTGCTGCTGCTCCAGTTTCAACTGTTCTGCCTTATTATTATTATTCGACCATGCTGGTCATTTATGAACATTTGAACATCTTGGCCATGTTCTGTTATCTCCACCCGGCACAGCCAGAAGAGGACTGGCCACTCCACATAGCCTGGTTCTTCTCTAGGTGTCTTCCTAGGTTTTAGCCTTTCTAGGGAGTTTTTCCTAGCCACCGTGCTTCTACACCTGCATTGTTTGGGGTTTTAGGCTGGGTTTCTGTACAGCACTTTGAGATATCAGCTGATGTACGAAGGGCTATATAAATAAATTTGATTTGATCAGACTGTTAAACAGCCACCACTAACATTGAGTGGCTGCTGCCAACACACTGACTCAACTCCAGCCACCTTAATAATGGGAATTGATGGGAAATGATGTAAAATATATCAATAGCCACTTTAAACAATGCTACTTAATATGTTTACATACCCTACATTATTAATCTCATATGTATATACTGTACCCTATCATCTACTGCATCTTTGTGTAATTACATGTATCACGAGCCACTAACTATGCCACTTTGTCTACATACTCATCTCATATGTATATACTGTACACAATACAATCTACTGTATCTTGCCTATGCCGCTCTGTACCATCACTCATTCATATATCTTTATGTACATATTCTTTATCCCCTTACACTTATGTCTATAAGGTAGTAGTTTTGGAATTGTTAGCTAGATTACTTGTTGGTTATTACTGTATTGTCGGAACTAGAAGCACAAGCATTTCGCTACACTCACATTAACATCTGCTAACCATGTGTATGTGACAAATAAAATTTGATTTGATTTGAACTCCAAAAGTTGTGACAATGCTCCAGCTGATACCTTTCTAGAGTCAGCTACTCCCCATGGGACGTGGGCTCTGAGACCTCCCTGGAACTTCAAACAGCAACTCCATAACAACAGGCATTGTAGGGAGGTGATAGGTTCTGGTGAGTGTGTGATGGGTTTGGGGCAGCTGTTAGAAACCCTTGTCTCTCATCAGAGCAGTTGAGACCAGGTCTGCTTGGAGGTGGAACACCACCTACAGGGATAAAGAAATTGTCTCATTTGGAGTACCTTCCTTTCTGTGGCATGCCATTAATGCATTGCCATCAGATAGCAGCTGTGTAAAGGGGTCCTGTTGTTGTTGCTGAGCAGATAAAGGGTGCAATGTACTGTAAGAGGTGTGTGTGTGTGTGTGTGTGTGTGTGTGTGTGTGTGTGTGTGTGTGTGTGAGAGAGCTTGCATGTGTGAGTGTATGCGTGACTGTGTGTATGTGTTTGAACACTGAACAGAAGTTGGTCTCTCTGGTTTTTCATGGTTCAGATGCAGGCATGGCTTGACCCCTCACTGACCTGTCTACCTCGTTAAATCTGGCAGGCGCAGATGACACATTTGCGCTTCCACACCGTTTACAAGATTCCACGGGTCAAAAGGTGCAGGGGGTTTACGACAAGAACAACAGCGGACGCAAATTGTACCACGTCGTGAACGGGAAGTGAGGCAGACTTAGACATAACTGCCAAAGGCATCAGGCTTTTTACAGTAGTTGGAGGTAGGTAATGGGTAGTATAACAGATAATGAAGGTATTAGCTCTATTAATTCCTATATTACCGTTCTTTATAAGGCTAACTCCTATGGACTTCTCCACCCTGTGAAGAGGAATGCGATCTAAGAATAGGGTTGATATGGCAACACCTTCAGTACACCTATCAGCAGGCCGGCCGGGCAGCTCTCTGTCCGCCGACGAGGAGATAATAGACCGACAGATCAAAGTGACATTGCCAAATCTGCACCGCCACTATGCCACCAAGCCCTGCTATCCCAGGAGGGTGAGTGGCAGGCCCTAACTCTGACCGACAGGCACCTTTATCCTGCTCCATGTCCATCAGAGCCTCGTAAATATAACGAACACACATTCTCTCTCACACACACACACACCTCCTCCTCTTTTCACCCTCCATTCTCTGAGAATGAATTCAGCACCTTGGCATTGCCCACTGTCCCTTCCATTACTCATTACTTGCCTGCTGACATCCACCTAAAAATAGTGCCCCTCACCCTCTAGGCAGCACTATGGGCAACTGGGTCTTGACTTAGTGGATCAAGAGAGGGAACACACTAAAGCTTGACTACAACTATACCATTTCTATTGACTATTTTATGACTGTCTTTTAGATATGTTTGGGATTTGAATGTGTGAATCGCTATCTCTCTATATGACACACACTGTCTTTCTCTGGTTTCGCCTTTAGGCTCCACCATTGACTGAGAGCAGCCGAGGTTGGCTGGAGGAGCTATAGGAGGACGGGCTCATTATAATGGCTAAAATGGAATAAATGGAACGGGATCAAACGCATCAAACATATGACACCCACGTTTGACTGTTCCATGAATTCCATTCCAACCATTACATTGAGCCCGTCCTCCTATAGCTCCTCCCACCAGCCTCCACTGACTGAGAGAGTGAACATGTGTGGGGAAATGTGATCTGTGATTTGACACCTCTGTGTTGCATGGCTGCCCTCTGCTGGGCCTGATGAATACAGCTGTTAAATAGATTTTCTAGTGACTATTCTAATCTAAGCAACTGCGTCAGTCGGCTAGTTGTTATCCAGTGAGAAGATTTATACGGTTAGATAATGTGCTCATAAAAATCTAGTTGATACTCTATAGGGACACGTAAACATTCTATCAATATTCACTGATCCAACTACACAGGAGAGGTTAAGTCAATAAGAAAACCATTACGTCATTGTTTCAAAACATGAATCAGGCACTACCAGAGAAACCAAACTAAATGCGAGTCAAAGACAGAGAAGAGATTCTCAAAACTTTAGAGGCATTACAGTGACTTCTCAACACACCAGTAGTGTGGCGAAGGCAACTCTGTGTTTGAAGTAACAAGTCAAACACACTTCTCCCTAGCCAAGTCCATTACTGTCTAGCAATAAGTCATAGACATTATTCATTAGTCTCGCCACAGTGCGTTAGCGGTTCTAAGTCATATTAGTCAAATGAGTTACGTGTGATGAGCGGTACTGCATGCGTTTACGTTGGGGAGCGGAGGGACATAAATCGTGATGGTAATAGAGTCCAGCTGCTTTTTGCAGGGAAAACAAATGACAAACAGCAAATGGCGAACGTTCATCAACATTGTCAGCCCCCCCTCTCACCACCAGAATGTGGAACAGTGGGGGGCTGATGGGGTAAGGGCATGGACACCCTTTTTGGGAAAAGAAGACCAAATTGAAGGGAACAGCTGAGCTAAGTCACTGTATCCCCCCCTAAAAGACAGCCTCTCTCTCTCTCTCAACCATCTCCAGATCTGGTTTTCTGGTGGTTGTGTGGCACTGTATTTTGTTGCTCAGGCTGTCAACAGTGTGTCTAAATGAGTTGGCATTGGACTTTGAAAGCCAGCTTAAAAGGGGGAAATATTTCCTAACTGTACTACTTAGTGAAGCGTCGTGCGCTATGTCCGACTTGTCGGTTTCTGATAAGTGACGGCCATTGAAAGAATCAATGAGCACATTCAACCTCAACATACTCTATCTAGTGTGTCTGTCTTTTCAGCCTGGTCTCGCCAGTTTTGTAACAATAGCGTTTTCTTTGTCGTCTTTTTGCTGGTTTCAAGTGTCATTCCAAATCTCAGCCAACAAACGAAGGAAAACTAAACCACAGACAACTGGACAACAATTTATTCTTTAATAAGACTCCGATACTCCCTCTGAACCTTTAACACACAACACAATATATTTATAGCATATACACACACCAGCATTTCATTTTCAAACGCATTCGAATCTGTGGAATCTCAATGGAGGAGGCAACGTATCATGCTTCTTGCTCAGGTTTAGAAAAAAACTCAACTGCACGGTGACTTTTTTTATATGGTGGGATGGGATGCTCTTGTGTACATTCTGTTTCAACACTGATTAAACTGACTGGATCACTGAATCTGGAGTACCCATGTGCGTGCTGTTTTCCGTTCAACTGATCCCTTGTTCATTTCTATACTCACTTCAGAGTACAATCAATCATAATTGAGGAGTGGAACGGCTAAAAAAGAAAACCTGTCGACACAGGACTCCTTGGAGACAGCTGACGCTGTGCTGCAACAACGTAATTCTTACATTGTCAAAACGTTGTCAAACGTCTTCTTCGGTATTTTGGAGACCTATTTGCAGGGAAGCTCCATTTACAGAACATTTACAAAAATTTTTTACAGAGGCGATATTATGTTTTCAATACATATTAGTTACTGGGCAAACCTTGAAAGGCAGGAGTTAAGTAAACATCGGGCTTCCTTTTCATAAATTCATGTACTATTTATTCCACAGACCCCTCCCTCCTTTAGTCCAACGTTCACGTTTTCATTTACATTATTCACATAAAACTGTACCTAGTCTTTACATTTCTCTTCAACTTAAATAAACTAAACATTAGAAACAAAAAAAACGAATTTCTCTTTCAACTCATCATAATAATAACAATTACTCATTAGTGTCAAATGTGTATTTTTTTCCCCCTCAGGACTGGTGAAATCTACCATGGACGATACTGTTATGGAAGAATTGATGCTGTGATATCTTCTACCATCTACAAATGGTAACACTGATGCACCCTGTCGGGTAGCGATGATGTCATATCCTGTTTTGTATTTTGCTTGTGTCTTTTTTTGCTTCTTCATCTTCTTCGGCCCTTTTCCCAGGCAAAGTTTGTTTTTTGGGGCCTAGAAAGCAGTCTGTGATTGGTTTGGCACATGTCATAGGGAAAGTGCCCCTTTGGGAAGAAAGGGGCTCTCTACCCATACGAGCGGAGGCTGGGTTCGGGAAGGTGGGGGGGCCTAAGAATCGCCTTCGTGAGTGGCACACCTCACAGGACCTCTGGAAAGATAATAGATGGAGAGGACAAGATGAGGGTCAGTTTCAACACAGTGGTATGCCACACTACAAGGGAAAAACACCAGTGATCCAAAACGGTGTCCATTTTGAGCCGTTCTGAATGCGCCATCTGAATGGTGAGCCAAAATGGTCGCCAATTTGAGCATTTGTAAATGTGTGAGGAGGACCCACCCTCACTGACCCTGCTAATGACAAGGCGTATAAACCCTTGACCTGGCTACAATACTACATTTGAAAAGGTCCTGAGTGCATGTCACGCAGGGCATGAACCCATAAGGCTTTTATAGGCGTGTTTTTATAGGGAAATGAAGAGGCTAATCAAACCAAGCAGCAGATGCTCCAGACAGAATCCTGACTCCTTTTAATGGCAGACCATCAACGAACATTCAGTCGCCCATCATGTGAGTGAGTGATAGCTAGCTAGCGCTACGAGTGTGATAAACACAGCGTGATTGATGCTAACAGTAGCAATAGATTGACAGAGGCACCTGTCAGGCTGCTAAACGGTCCACCACAATAGCTCACGAGTATCGCCATTTGAATTAGCCCCCTGAGGTATGTTTAGAAATAAACATGTCCCCGATTGCCAATCTATGGAATTACATCGTAACATTCAATCAGCGTCGATGCATTAATCTCCCCAGTCACAAACACCCAGCCCCACGGCCATAAACCAAATAACCCCTCCAAGTCATCATGGTAAGAGAGTGCGGGGTATGCAGACAGGGCAGATTAGAAATGTGATGTTAACTTGTGAAAGACTGGGACTGTGACTTGAAGGCAGTGTGAGTGGCAGAGTGAATTCACTCTGATTAAAGTGGTTCATATTGTTGGAGCTCGTGTGGCTGAAGCTCTGCAGCTGGGTGTCCCTCTTCTGTTAGCTTTGGATATAATTTATGACCTGCTGGCAGGCTGGCAGGTGGGGACTTAGTCCTAAGGGGAGGGGCAGTAATGCTGACCACGCCGCGGGGAGGAGGGGGTGGGGGATGGGGGTACATAACTGGCCCGGGGTTCTGTTTCCATCCCTGGCAGCTAGCTAGCTCCCCAACACTCATGGAATTCAACACTGGGTGTTGAGTGTAGCAACCGGAGCTCCGGGAGCGAAAGCCGTCGGTATTAAGATACCTCACTCCCCCTCCTCCCCTCTGTGTCCCCTTAGGCCCTCTGGGGGCTGGAGGATTCCCTCTGTCACCCTCTACCTCCCTTTCTCTCCCCCTCTCTTTCCCTAGGGACACTCACGTACGCACGGGTGACGAATTGCAACTGAGACGGCACTAAACTGACCTACTCAGTCGGATGGCTCTTCATTGCCAAGGACAACACTACGAACCCATGGTTCCGCTTTATGGCACGTTGTGAACCCTGGCCCTAATGTGAGAAGTCAACCGCCAGAGTAGATGCGAGACCATGATTACTGCTGTAATTGAACCCCAGCTTAATCTATAGTTAAGAACACTGTAAAAAAACAAATCCTTCAAATTCTTCGGAGGTTGAGGACACTGAGATACGATTCCTTGCTTGGATCCCTGCAAATATTGGCAGAGCTGATATAATATTATTAGGTTAAGTTGTCATTTGAGAGCAGTTTCCAAGACACAGATTCCAAGACACAGATTAAGCCTGGTCTTAGACTGAAAAGCATGTTCAATTGAGATTCTCTATTCAAATGCATTTCAGTCCAAGACTAAACATAAACTGGCCCTTGGAGTGCCCTCTCTCTCCCTCTGTCAATGTACCTGCGACATGCTGAGGCTTCATGGGGCCCACTTTTTTCAGGAAGGGCTCCTCACTTTCAAAGGCCAGGATTGGCTCAGTGGGCATGTCGCTCTCTGATTTCTCCCGCCCCCCATTGCTGCTGTTGCCTTGATTAGCTAGCTGGATGATCTCCTCAAAGTGTGCGTTGTCCCCCTTGCTAGGCAGGCCATTCTCGTGACTGGCTGGCTGGACACCGTTGACCACATGGACCGTGGAGCTGTGGGAGGGAGATGGTTACGGTGGGAGGGAGGGTGAAACATGGTTACAGATCAAAAGGACTACGGCCCCAAGGGGTTCAGTTGCAGATTTTCCCCTCGGGCCTGTTCAGGAAGATGTAACATTATACTGTAGATATAACGTAGATAGAAATGTCTACAAATGTGTAGAACATAAATGATTGTCAGATAGATAGATAGATATAGAGCTGTCGCCATTCTATCTATCTATCTGCAACATTCATAACGTTTGACATCACGGAACTGAAGTCCTCAAACCTTGAATTACACTATCCCTCACAAACAAACAACATATTTCAATAGATAAATAAACCATATCTCTACTCTTCTACTGTAGGCCTATGTATTGAGGCTCTCTGTTTTCTTTTGTGGTTTGAAACTATACAAAATCGGCACAAGTCTTGATTAGAAGGCATCCAATACTGCTGGTTTCTGGTTTGCTTCTTTTCTAGAGCACATGGTGGTCTTGTGATAACAATAGTACACGGCTCGCTGTTTTACATTTCTAACACAAGAGGAAATAGAGGACATGGTTGTTGAACCTTTACCTGTCTCTCTCACCACTATGGTCGTTCTCTGTATTCTTGTTGATCTCTGGGCTTGGCTGGTAATCAGCAGAGGCTGCGGAAACAAATAAAATCCACTGTAAAACACACACTCAGTTCTCCGGGCCACCCTGAAGCAAGCAGACAGAACTCAATATGCAGGAGGGATCCAACCAGTGCTGGATTCATGATTACATACTGCGGCTGTGTGTGTGTGTTTCTGTATGCGTGTGTGTGTATGTATGTATGTATGTGTGTGTGCATGTGTGTGTGCGCACGTGTGTGTGTGTTTGTGTGAGTACGTCCAAAGGCCTGATTGGAGAGGAGCAACGCCACCCGACTTGCCTGGACTCCCAACCACATCAGTGCCTTCCATGCTGGAATCCTGGCCACATGGACCCAAATCCCCTATTCTCCCCCTACTCATCCTTCTCATCTGTAAATGTTATGTGCGTAAGTGTGTATGTGCGTGTGTCTCTGGTCAAATGGGGATGGGGGTTGTATTTATTGTGTCTTTTATGTTAGAAGAAAACTGAATTGAATGTGTTGAGTTGTCCATTTACAGTCACTAATCCAACCCTGCAATGCAATGCATTGCCATAAGATATCCCCATAAACTGAAAATCCACCAGACTGGGTTTGGACTGAAAACAATAAGCACACACATGGGTTATACTGTCCTAAATGAAAGCAGTGAGGCTGGGATTCTAACAATGGTATTAAATACTCTTCATATGAGAAGGGAACACAATGCAGATGGCGATGAAACAAAGACCAACATTCTACGTAACAGGAGAGAGGACCCTTTTGATCCTTTGATCCATTTTGTCCGTAACTATCGCACTTTTACTAGCAGCACCCTATATTTATTTCATTCGTGCTTTTAGCCTCGTCTAATTAGATACTTGTGCTGTTTTTGACTGTGCACGTTCATATGTATGTTGATATTGTTTTATTGTTTGAGAGCTCTTACGAAACATGTATTTTGGTACTTACAAACGGGTTAGATAAACTTGACTTGACAAGGTACTGAAGCTAAACTGAGAGGGGGAAAAGGTAGAAGTTCAGTCCCTGCATTCTAATCAAACAATATTCCTATTGTATAGGAAGAGGAAGGGAATAGATCAGTGAGCTACTTCTTTTATTTCTATATCGGGCCTAAATGTAAGCAACACACAGTCGGCTAGATCCTTCTTTAATTTGTGGGTGTGTAACTTGGAATTTGGCCTAAATCATGGGGATTTGCATTATCATTTTGAGTGAACAAATGTCACAGTTAACATTAAGACTGATACAGCCATCCAATCAAAGAAGCCATATTATCCCACTGGGCACACACTGGTTGAATCAATGTGGAATAGACGTTGAATTGACGTCTGTGCCCAGTGAGATTGAATTAGTTTATTAAACAAGTCAGTATCTAGAGCTGAACTTCTCCATTAATGTGGCAGTGAAACAGGCTGGAAAAGCCCACTGATATTTGAATCCTTTCCCCGCGGATATCATTGATGAATTAATCTAAATCATTATGTTTTTATTTAACTAGGCAAATCAGTTAAGAACAAATTCAAATCCAATGACAGCCTACACTGGACGAACGTGCGTGATACAGCCTGGATTCGAACCAGTGTCTGTAGTGACGCAGTGCCTTAGACCGCTGCGCCACTCTGGAGCCCAATACACTTACAATTTTATTTTATTTTACCTTTATTTAACCAGGCAAGTCAGTTAAGAACATATTCTTATTTTCAATGACGGCCTGGGTTAACTGCCTGTTCAGGGGCAGAACGACAGATTTGTACCTTGTCAGCTCGGGGGTTTGAACTCGCAACCTTCCGGTTACTAGTCCAACGCTCTAACCACTAGGCTACACTGCCGCCCACAATACACTTCCTTTCAGGATTAATTGGGATGAATTGCTTGACTCCGAGTCCAAACATCGGATTTCCTGTACACGAGCAATATAATGAACAAAGATGGCCGCCGTTTACACTGCTTTTCATTTTCTGCTTACCTTTGCTGCTCTCGGCCGCTTTGCCATTGACTTGAGAGGGAGGTGGGGACTTGATGTCTTTCTATACAGAGACAGAGTATCACGTGTTACATGTATTTTAAATCGAGTGAAGTGCATTGCCATTGTGCCTTTACAACAAACGTACCTTTTCCCCGCCGTCTGTCTTGCGCGTCCTCTTCATGATCTGCTCGAGACGCTAAGGAAGAAGGCACAACGACGACAACGGTCAGAGAGAGGGAAAAGACTAAGAATGTTAACAAGATGGCGGATGCAGATTAAGTGCTCAGTTCCCATGGGTTGAATCCAGTAATACAGTAACTGTGCAGGAACTTCATCTCAATGTACTCCTTGTTGGCACCGAACAGCTAAACAAAATCCTACCTGGTACAAGATATTCATTTTTATTTAATTAACCAGGCAAGTCCGTTAAGAACAAATTTTTATTTACAATGATGGCCTAGCAGCTCTGATGTTGAGTTGTGATACATGCTATTGGTAAAGTGGAAAGTTAGGTGATCCGTGTGTGTGTGTGTGTCACAGGAGGTTGGTGGCCCCTTAATTGGGGAGGACGGGTTCGTGGTAATGGCTGGAGCGGAATAAGTGGAAGGGTATCAAATACATCAAAAGGGATATCGAGTCAGTTGTAACAACTGATGCCATTCCATGTGCTCCGTTCCAGCCATTCTTATGAGCTGTCCTCCCCTCAGCAGCCTCCACCGGTGTGCGTGTTCCATAGAATCCATACTCAGTCAGGTATGTAACAGCAGCTGTGGACCAGTGTGCAGAGGCGTGTGACTCAGCAGGGGTTTGGGTAGAGGACATACTGTTCTTGTGCAGTAAACTCCACTAGAGCCTGGCTCAACACACAATGTGGAGCTGCTTTGGCCAGCTGAGCTGCATGGGCCAAGGGAGGGGGAGGGAGAGGGAGAGGGAGAGGGAGAGGGAGGGGGAGGGGGAGGGAGAGAGAGAGAGAGAGAGAGAGAGAGAGAGAGAGAGAGAGAGAGAGAGAGAGAGAGGACCGAAGGGGGGAGAATAGGAGAGTGAGGGACGAAGGTGGACAAGAGACAGACGGAAAGAGAGGGTGAGTGAGAGTGAGCAGACTCAGAGCATGGTCCGACTGCGAGTGGTACGCCAGGTGTGGGCAGAACACATAACCCTGGACCGCACACTGAACTGGGCCAGTTAAGACTCACTCTCCACCATAACTGTTTATATATAGCCTGAGGTCTTGGACATAGTATATAATCTTCCGCTCAAACAAACAGACTGTAAGCCATATTAAATCAAAACAAGTAGCCAGGATAAGCCAGCATCATTCTTTTTTGTGACAGAATAATGAGAGTTGATATTATGTTCAACAAATCCTTGTCTAACTTGTGAAACAAAAAAAAACGCAACCAGAAGCTAAATCAAGCATGCTTCCCTGTTGCTACTGGAACAATGTGACTTTTGACTGATCCCGCAATAATAACAGTTTTGATTGAATAAGGCCCTGTGTGTGCTTACTGTAATGTAAACATTTCCCTCTGTGCATTTTTGAATATGTAGAGTACAGAAGAAATACAGTAGTCTGCAAGTCTGTTACGGTGCCAGTCTGTTTGGCAGGACAATTCTATAAGATGGCATTAGTGCAGAAACAGTCTGTTTGGCGTGAATTCGATAGGAGTTGGCTATACACACAGATATGGGTACCAGGGTAGAGAGGACGCTGGTGGGGTATACTCATGTAGTAGAATGAATGCATGGACCTTTTCTTACCTTCTTCCTCTCCAGTCTCTCCTGCTCCTCCTTCAGGAAGTGTTTCTCTCTGTCCAGGCGCTGTTTCTCGGCCTCCTCCTTGGCCTTAGCCTCAGCCTCCTCTCTCTGGAAAGCATACAGATTACAATGTGGTATGCCCTTCCCTTATAGAGAAAACAAAAAAAAACAATCATTTCACATGTGTTTTTGGGACACTTGACATGTGCTCACGTGCTTCCGAGGGCGTGGTTTCATGTTATCACGTGTTGCTTTACGTGTTGTCACATGTTATCGCATTAACTTCACATAACATCACGCGGGATCACATGAAAACGTTTTTTATTTTATTTTTATTTTTACATTTCACATGGGACCACATGTGAGATTCATGTGAAATCCGTAAGGGTTACCATAGAGAGACATTATATTATTGACCAAGATGACAGCCCTTTCAGTCACACTGCTGGGAAAACCAATGTCCATTCTAGTGTTGACACTTCACTGACAGCGCACTAGAGGGTATCAAAGGGTCGTCAGCCAGAGAAAAGCACCACGTAGACAGGGACAGAAACCACACAAACCCAGGGGCAGCTCCTATCTCCTATCACTCAGTCCATGTTGACACCTTCAAACAAACACTTCTGTGAATCACAGTGTTTTCCGGCTCACTGACTGACATCTGTTCGTCGGGATCCTGGACCTCGACTGCTCCTGAGCAACGGCGGTGAAACCATTGGGAGTCAAACAGACTCAGGCCTTTTCTGCTGATCTCCAAAGAGTGAAAGGGGCCATTCAATGTGCCATTAATGTCAATGTCTGTAGCCATTGGGAAAATATTGACCGACGCTAACGACAAATCACATTGGTTGAAATTGATTTGAACAAATATACGAAACAATGAGTTATGAGATATGTCTTATCAAATGAGGTCAGGTAGATGACAAACTTGGCTAAAGTAGTGATATGGGACAGACAGGGTTATAGAAGGCTCTCTGTCACAAAGCAGACGGACAGACACAGCCCCTCCGTGTGTATAGACTAGCCCCCTTCGTGTGTATAGACTAGCCCCCTCTGTATGTTTAGACTAGCCCCCTCTGTATGTTTAGACTAGCCCCCTCCATGTGTATAGACTAGCCCCCTCCGTGTGTATAGACTAGCCCCCTCCATGTGTGTAGACCTAGCCCACTCCGTGTGTGTAGACCTAGCCACCTCTGTGTGTGTAGACCTAGCCCCCTCTGTGTGTATAGACCTAGCCCCCTCCGTGTGTATAGACCTAGCCCCCTCCGTGTGTATAGACAAGCCCCCTCCGTGTGTATAGACTAGCCCCCTCTGTGTGTGTAGACTAGCCCCCTCTGTGTGTGTAGACCTAGCCCCCTCTGTGTGTGTAGACCTCGCCCCCTCTGTGTGTGTAGACCTAGCCCCCTCTGTGTGTGTAGACCTAGCCCCCTCTGTGTGTGTAGACCTAGCCCCCTCTGTGTGTGTAGACCTAGCCCCCTCTGTGTGTGTAGACCTAGCCCCCTCTGTGTGTGTAGACCTAGCCCTCTCTATCTGCTGGCAGTTGGGGGTGCTTGTTCACCTGTTTTTGTAGGCGCTCATTCTCCTCCTGCTCTGCCCTGGCTCTCTCCTGCGCCTCCTTCTCCTCATCCACACGCTGGGCCTCGTCTCTCAGGCGCTGCTCCTCAGCCATGAGGCGCGCCTCCTCCTCTCTGCGCTGGCTCTCCTCTGCCTCCCGCAGCTTACGCTCCTCTCGCAGGACCCTGAGCCAAGGGCGACAAGCATTTAGCAATCCTACCTATAACGCAGTCTCCGCCCCGCCTTCGCTGTGTCGCCATGAGTCTAGCGAGCAATACAACCTATAATGTATCGCCAGGGACACTCTATCCAACCAGTCTACCAATCAAAGCATAGGCTTATTTACAAATGTGCAGTGCCTTCGGAAAGCATGACTTTTCCCACATTTTGTTATGTTACAGCCTTATTCTAAAATAGATTTTTTTTAAACTAAATCCTCATCAATCTACACACAATACCCCAGAATGACAAAGCGAAAACAGGTTTTTAGACATTTTTGCAACTGTATCAAAAAAAAAAAAGTATTCCGACCCTTTGCTATGAGACTCGAAATTGAGCTCAGGTGCATCCTGTTTCCATTCATCATCCTTGAGATGTTTCTACAACTTGCTGTGGTAAATTCAACTGATTGGACATGATTTGGAAAGGCACACACCTGTCTATATAAGGTCCCACAGTTGACAGTGCATGTCAGAGCTAAAACCAAGCCATGAGGTCAAAGAAATTGTCCGTAGAGCTCAGAGACAGGATTGTGTCGAGGCACAAATCTGGGGAAGGGTACCAAAACATTTCTGCAGCATTGACGGTCCCCAAGAAATCAGTGGCCTCCATTATTCTTGAATGGAAAAAGTTTGGAACAACCAACACTCTTCCCAGAGCTGGCCGCCTGGCCAAACTGAGCAATCGCGGGAGAAGGGTCTTGGTCAGGGAGGTGACCATGTCGTGACTGCTGGAGTTTGCCAAAAGGCACCTAAAAACTCTGACCATGAGAAACAAGATTCTCTGGTCGGATGAAACCAAGATTGAACTCTTTGGCCTGAATGGCAAGCGTCACGTCTGGATGAAACCTGGCCCCATCCCTACGGTGAAGCATGGTGGTGGCAGCATGATGCTGTGGGGATGTTTTTCCGCGGCAAGGAATGGGAGACTAGTCAGGATCAAGGCAAAGATGAACGGAGCAAAGTACAGAGAGATGCTTGATATAAACCTGCTCCAGAGCACTCAGGACCTCAGACTGGGACGAAGGTTCACCTTCCAACAGGACAACAACCCTAAGCACACAGCCAAGACAACGCAGGAGTGGCTTGAGAGGATCTGCAGAGAAGAATGGGAGAAACTCCCCAAATACATACATGTGAAGATTGTAGGATCATACCCAAGAAGACTCAAGGCTGTAATCGCTGCCAAAGGTGCTTCAACAAAGTATTGAGTAAAGGGTCTGAATACTTATGTAAATGTGATACTATTATTGTTATTATTTTTTATAAATTAGCAACAAAAAAAAACTGTTTTTGCTTTGTCATTATGGGGTATTGTCTGTAGATTGATGAGGGGGAAAAAAACAATTTAATCAATTTTAGAATAAGGCTGAAACCTAACAAAATGTGGAAAAAGTCAACGGTTCTGAATACTTTAGATATAGAATAGCTTAAAGAGTTCATCTTTGTCTTTGTACTACATTGGCAATAGCTGTGTCAGGAAAATAAAAAGTTCAACACAATCATGAAATGAAACTATTTTGTAAGGAAATAGTTGCCTGCTGATAAAATGGAGAGGAACAGAGAGCAAAAGGAGCCCGTTTCCCAGCCTGACAGCAGTCATGACATAAATACCCAGTGGTCACAGTAACTATGGTCAACGTGCTACAATAGGCTGACGCGGGAAATCCTTTTTAGCTCATAAAAATGAGCGGAGGGGGGCAACTTAAGCCGTTACACAAATGTCAACAGCTCCACACCTCCGGGGGGGTAATACGAGCACCACACATACTGTATCATAGACAGCGCTGAGTGGTCTAATTCTGCCGTGCATATGACACGGTGGAGAACTGTATTGTACCCCATATGTTGATGCTTTACACATGGAATTATTCAAATTGTGATGTGCTGCCATGGTTACTTCCACCCTGTCCCATTCAAGCTGGTAAGACATAGGTTGTCTTTACAGTAGAAAGGATAACGGCCGAATCCTCCAACCGAAATGTCAGGAATTTTGCAACCCGACTAGACACTGCTGTGGCTCTCTCCAGTGTGGGTTTATGTACTGTACATGAGGATGATATGATTCTCACTTCTCTCTCTCCTCCAGCTGGCGTTTCTCCTGCTCCTCCCGCTCCCTCTGCTCCCGGGCCTGCCTCCTCTTCTCGGCCAGGATCCGGGCGGCCTCCTCGGGGTTGTTAGTGCCCGCCATGGGCTTGGCTGACGAGGAGGCTGGGGCTGGGGACGATGCAGGTACACTGGGGGTTGATTGGGCGGAAGGAGGGACCTCAGCGGGAGCGGCGCCGGCCGCCGTGATTGGTGTACTCAGCGAAGGGGGCGTGGCCAGAGCGGAGGATACCACGATTGAAGGAACGGGGGAGCCTGGCGAGAGAATCGAGCAGGAAAAGAGGAGAGGAATGGGAAAATACAATATGAGTTTTCTAAAGACAAATCACTGTTCACACAATCGTCTTCTTTAAGTTGAAACACTATCAGTAATTACATTAAGACAATTACACTAGACCTCTGGTCAAGATCCTCTTGGTTGATGTGAGCCACGCTGTGATGTTGTTAATTCAAACAGTGGCAAAGTATGGAAATGTTGGTCATTTTTGGATTCTGTAAACTTGTAATTATAGCATTTTTCAGTAATTAGCACCCCCTCTACTGTTCCTCGCTGTGTGTGAAGGAGAGAAAGACAGAGAAGCTGTGTAACTCACTTAACGAGCTGGCATTGTCGGCGTGCCTAATTAACCACGCCGGTAATCATCCCGTGGTTGGGCCGGCGCTACAGTGCACTGACACGCGCGCACGTACGTGCGCACACATTCACTTTTTCCAGTTTGAGTTTCAAGTTCACTCCTCTCAACCATGGGAACAACTGAGCCAAACCACAAACGACTGAAGAAGCATAGTATGAACCAGCCGTGGCAGGGCCTATAGAAAACAGACACACTAAAAATCCAACTTGTGTCAGGGGGACATGAAAAGGTACTGAATTATATGGGTATATAGTGTTCTCACGGCTTGTGTGCCAAGTCCATACAAATATATCAGATTCTAAATGATCTAGGGTGAGTGAGTCCATATTTTTCAAACCATTTTTCAAACCATTACAAGCCACACCATAACTAGACTGAAGACAGGACTTCCATTCGCGGAGCTTAATGTCAATGTAAATATAACTGGCTTAAAATGTGATATAACACAGGAACTACACTGGGGCATTGCAGAAGCAGTGGGTTGTTTCCCTGCTACACTGGAAGCTTAACTTAAGACCAACGCGAGCAGAGGCCCAACCACTTTATCAAGTGAGCTACTTAGAGATCTTGAAAATAGAACCAGAGAGTCATTTGACAATGAGCAGCGCAAGCCTGTCGCGAACCGCACTGCCTATATCCGTTTTTCATTGAAATGAAAAGGAGTGTCTCACGCTCGCCAAGAGTTACACGTCTAGTGTTACAACTGAACTCATTCCGACAACATAAACAATACACCCCCCTTAAAGTGAATGTGGTTACGCTGATTAAGCCCTTTTTTTAAATGATCCTGCACAGTTGTGATCCCTGTAAGAGGAGTACACTTTACTTACACTCTCCACCTGGGGGTACTAACTACCTACTGCATACTCACTCTTGCCTTTGGGATCCTCGGGCGTGGCTGACCTACGGCCACGGGACTCCCTGGCCCTCTCCAGGGGAACGGGGGAGGAGGTGCGCCCATGGTCCACCCGGGCCGGGGTCCTAGCCCTCTTGGGCCGGGCCTTGGGGGTGGAGGGGCTAGCCCGGGCTGAAGAGGGGGGTTTGGGGGAGGCAGCGGGGCTGGGAGAGGAGGAGGAAGGTCTTGCTCTAGGAGTAGTGGCGGGTGAGGCATCCCGCTGTCTGGATAAGGGACTAGGACTGGAGGGAGGGAGGTTAAGAGAGCTATTATGTTAGACATGAATACAAACAGTATGTCGGACAAATCATAAAAAATCATTAGAAATATGCAAATAATAATAAGCAGACAACAGGTAAGTAAAGGTTAGTCGAACATTTAGTCATATCCAGCCCTAGGGTTGAAAAAATAGTCCATCTCTATACACAATCAAGCAAGGAGACTAGCACTAATACCAACACTGCAGTAATACTGTTACATATGTGCCTCCCTAACCTCAAGTCTCAGACAGCAGTCAATAAACATGACCTCACCAGGTAGCAGGGTCAGACACAACACAGCCTAACACGTGTAACATTGTGTGGTCTGTGACAGAGCATTATGGGATGGTTTCCCAGCAGTAGACAGGGTAATAATCGCCGCTCGGAGGGGAAAGTCCCATTATACCAGAGTGGTGTGTGTGTGTACTTCTCTTCCTTAAGGCATCTGGCATTCTCATCTCTCTCTCAAGTCAATCCCAAGGTGCTTTATTGGCATGGGAAACACGTTAACATTGCCAAAGCAAGTGAAGTAGATAATATACAAAAGTGAAATATATAATAAACAGTAATCTCTCTCTCTCTCTTTCTCTCCTCTATCTCTCTCTCCTCTCTCTCTCTCTTCCCTCTCCCCTCTCTCTCTCTCTCTCCTCTCTCTCTCTTCTCTCTCCCCCTCTCTCTCTCTCTCTCTCTCTCTCTCCTCTCTCCTCTCTCTCTCTCTCTCTCTCTCCTCTCTTCTCTCTCCCCTCTCTCTCTCTCTCCCCTCTCTCTCCTCTCTCCCTATCTCTCTCCCCCCCTCTCTCTCTTCTCTCTCTCTCTCCCCTCTCTCTCTCTCGACCCTTTTGTTAAGTCAGAGCACTCATTCTTTCTCTCTCTTCCCTCCATCTGTCAGTGAGCCCCATCCATTTCCATGTCCCACGGCCGGCTATGATTAACGCGCTGGATAAATATCCTTCAGCTCGGGGGCCTCATGCTTTTAAGTCTTAGCCTGAGTTCACTTAAACGCACAGACACACTGGTTTTACCATCTGTACTCACAGTCATGGTTATCTTTGTCTCTTACTGTATCCCTAAGCTTAGCAAACACTCTAAGCTCTAATCTTAGTCTTATACCCTATTCACACTATAATGTCGACCCAATCTACATATGATGTGCTGGCTTGTATATGTTCTTTAAACGTTGTCCGTTCCTGCAAGTTTTCAACAACTATGGTGGATGTGTAACCAGGCCAATACAGTACAGCTGGGCTTGGCTTGGTTCGGCTCAGTAGTGTGTAAAGGGTTTTTTGTGCTGTACTGTGCCAAAGGCAGATACCGTAGATCCGTGTGAGAGCAGGTTACCTGGGGTCCGGTCTGTGTCTCATGCTGGGTAAGGACTGTCTCTTCTTCAGCACCTTGTCTTTGCTGAGAGCACTCTTCTCCTTTTCATTCTCCCGCTCCTTGTCCTTCTTCTCTTTCTTTTTCTTCTCTATCTGCAGAGAGACAGAGACACAAACCATCAGAAAGGTAATAAATGTGGATAAAACCATCTCTCTCTCCAAACCAAAAGATACACAGTACATTCGAGCTTATTCAAAGTGCCAAACGGTGTTCTATTGTGTTTAAACGGCAAGGGCTGGTAGTAGTCGGCACTCCAGATTTCGGACCATGCAGGCCTGCAGGCAACAGGGGTCAAGTCCGGTCTGTCTGTACCCTTCACTGTCTTATGACCCTCTTTCGATGTGTATCTCTCTATCTACTCTCCTCTCTATCCAGTCAATGAAATTGAGAAATCCCAAAGGAAAGAAAAAAGGGGTGGTTGACGTACCGGCGTGGAGTCGCGTCGGCGCTGGGTGATGTCGGGCGTGCTGGACGTCACCCTCCAGCGGTCGGAGCAGCGGTGGTGGGGCCGGTGGGCACACAGCGTCAGCGGGCTGGCCGAGGCCGAACGAGGGCATAGGGGCGACTCTGGAGGGGAAGGGAAGGGAAGGAGAGGCACATAGAGAGAAGGCGAGAGAAGGAAGGAAGATAAATAAATACGACACCCATCTCTAAAAACGCAAGTAGAGCACAGGCAACAAAGGTATTCATTGTCACGCATCACTTCACATAACCGAAATGAGTGTTTCTCAAACCTCTTGTCGGTGCCCCTCAAACGTTTCACAATTGTGTCGTGTCCAGAATTATCGTAGTTCATAAGCTCATTCAAGGGTTTGATGATTATATGACAAGTGGAATCAGATGTGCTAGCTCTGACTGGAACAAATGATCAAATACATGGAAGTGCGGGGGGCCAAGAGGAGAGGTTGGACGAATGCTGTTCTAAATGACAAACAACCCCGCCAATAGCACGTCTCATCTATCACAGTGAGAGTGTGATAACTACTTACGGCCTTTACCGTTGCTGAGCACGCTGGCGACGCTGCGGCTACGGGCCAGAAAGGACAGGGTGGGCGTCATCAGTCGGTCCACAATGCTGCTCTCCCACGGGCTCAGCTGGAGGCTACGGGCTGCGGGAGGGGACAAAACACGACCAATTTTTTCACATATATTCAAAGACCTACGTTGGCCTTAAGGGGCAAACCAGCTTCATTTTCAAAGCCGGTTTGCCTCTTAGAGCCACCGTGAATATCTCCACTTCTGTCTCGCCACGTCAGACGACCTCAGTGTTCAAACAGTATTAAAATGTACCTTATTACCCACTAGCTGTTTGATAACTATTGAAACCCAATTTTAGTAAATGACTCAAATGTAATGATCCAATATGGCATTCTCATCACAGTGTCACAGAAAGGCCTTTTGCTTCTTCTTTTTTTTTAAACACGAAATATCGACAATGAGCTAAGCTTTGCTCTCGGTTAGCTTTCCCAGGTTGTATATTATAATGACAGCTCAAATAAGACAATACCTCACCCGCATAAGCCCTTGTGTCTCTAGTAAACACGCACAACAGATAAAGCGTCAAACCAAACCCAGGCCTATGCCCCATTCTTATGCTCTATGGGGAAATGGTGGGTTCCATGTTAGACTGGAAAACTTCCAGACGCATAATAACATGAGAGGGAGGAAGAACACAACCTGCATGCCAGAGCAGTATAAAGTAAGCACTGCCAGAGCTAGCAGCAACCCCTCTGGCTATCGTTCAGAACATGGACACTGAGGAGAGGGAAGAGAGAGAGGAGAGGGAAGAGAGAGAGGAGAGGGAAGAGAAAGAGAGGAGAGGGAAGAGAGAGAGGAGAGGGAAGAGAGAGGAGAGGGAAGAGAGAGAGGAAGAGAAAGAGAGGAGGAGAGGGAAGAGAAAGAAGAGGAGAGGGGAAGAAGAGAGAAGAGGAGAGGAGAGGGAGAGAAAGGAGAGAGAGAGGAGAGGGAAGAGAAAGAGAGAGAGGAGAGGAAAGAGAGAGAGGAGAGGGAAGGGAAGAGAGAGAGAGAGAGGGAAGGGAGAGGGAAGAGAGGAGGAGAGGGAAGAGAGAGGAGAGGGAAGAAGAGAGAGAGAGAGAGGGAGAGAGGGAAGAGAGGAGAGGGAGAGGGAAGAGAAAGAGAGAGAGGGGAAGAGAGAGAGAAGAGAGAGGGAAGAGAGAGGAGAGGGAAGAGAAAGAGAGAGAGAGAGGGAAGAGAGAGAGGAGAGGGAAAAGAGAGAGGAGAGGGAAGAGAAAGAGAGAGAGGGAGGGAAGAGAGAGAGGAGAGGGAAGAGAGAGAGGGAAGAGAGGAGAGGGAAGAGAAAGAGGAGAGGAAGAGGAGAGGGAAGAGAGAGGAGAGGGAAGAGAACGAGAGGAGAGGGAAAGAGAGAGGAGAGGGAAGAGAAGAGAGGAGAGAGGAGAGGGAAGAGAAAGAGAGGGAAGAGAGAGAGAGGAGAGGGAAGAGAGGAGAAGAGAGAGGAGAGGGGAAGAGAGGGAGAGGAGAGGGAAGAGAGAGGAGAGGGGAAGAGAGAGGGAGAGGGAAGATAAAGAGAGGAGAGGGAAGAGAGAGGAGAGGGAAGATAAAGAGAGGAGATGGAAGAGAGAGGAGAGGGAAGAGAAAGAGAAGAGAGGGAAGAGAAAGAGAGGAGAGGGAAGAGAGAGAGGGGAGAGGGAAGAGAGAGAGGAGAGGGAAGAGAGAGAGGAGAGGGAAGAGAGAGAGGAGAGAGAAGAGAGAGAGAGGAGAGTGAAGAGAGAGAGGAGAGAAGTCCACTGCAGAGGTTTGCTCTGGGTCTTTTACGGTACACCAAATCACATCCCACTTCCCTATTAAACCTGCCCCGAAGGACAATACGGTTATCCAGCAGAGAGGGAAAGAGAGAGAGAGAGAGAGAAAGTGTGCGAGAGAGAGACTGAAGTAAAAAAACAAAGAGAGGGGAGTGAGCTTTTGATAGACAATGAGTGAGACAAAAGAACAGGGGGTAGAGGAGAAAGAAGAGGGGTAGAGACCAAGAGGAAGAGACAAGAGAGAGGACGACGAGAGAGGGGAAGAAGAGAGAGGTGATCGTGAAAGACAGGGGAGGTGGAGAGGAGGCAGAGAAGGAGAGGAAAAGAGGGAGAGGGTTACGCTTTCAGCAGAGTCGCCTTAATCTATTTTCAAGCATCACAGGTGTTCCTGTGGAGTTTTCAGAATGCATTTTCTCTCAAAACGCTGACTCATCCTTTAGTTGCCGACTTAAAAAAATTCTAAACACTAAAGTTCCTATGTGTTCACACCGGCACACTGCAACCTACTTAGACATGTACTTATGAAAGAACTCTGTACCTGCAGTGGTGTTCTAGGTGCACTGAAACACCTCTGACTTGTGTGAGTAACTCTGAATATGAGTTACTAGACTCCGCATAGGACGGTGTATTTACTTCGGGTTAGCATAGGCCTGAAAACCCATTCATCCTCATCATCATCGCCATCACCATTCAAGACATTGACCAAGACTTTCCAGTGAGTGAAAAAACATCTGCTGACACACAAACCAAAGAGCACGAAATGACCATCACCAGCAAATGAATAACCCAATAACACCCCAAAAAATGTGGGACATAAAATATGAAGACAGCGTAAATGAACCCATATATTCACACCAAAGTATGAAGTATATAAATGCAGGGACTGAATGCAGAGGGAGGGAGAAAAACCATAACCCATTAACCACAGAAGGGAAAAAAAACGAGGGTGGATTTGAATTTGGAAGGTGAAAATGATTCGGTAGGCAACCATCGAACACAGACAGGCGATTGGATTGGAGACAGAGGGGAGGGGGAAAAAACGCTGGAGAAAAAAAACGTGAGGGAACGGATATGACAAGTGGGCGTTCCCGGAAAAGGGGGCCTGACGTGTCTTACTTCTGTTGGGGGAGGTCCAGAGGGTGGCGGAGGACTTGGAGAGTCTCTTGTTTATAACCGAGTCCACGTGTTTGGGCAGGTTGACCGCCGACACCGAGCATCTACCTGTGAAGCCAAGAGAGTAGTCCACAGAGATGGTGGGTCACACTGTTTCACACAGGGGAGGGAGACCTCCAGGACGTGTCACGGTGAAATCAATCCCCCACACACTCGTACATACATACAGCAAACATCCAAATACCAAAACGGTGTATTTCCAGAGGGCAACTATTTCTGATTCAATAAAGAAACAAAAGAATAAAATCTCTTGCGTTGAACGTTTCCCATCTGACAGTGTTATTTTACATTCCTTTCCACATGGAGATGACGGGAAACAGAATAGAAATTCAAACTGTCAAAGTTAACTTCGAGGGGCCTCCCCCCAAAAAATGTAATACAATCTGAAAACAGACAATTGATGGTAGAGGGAAATAGTGCAGCTTTTTCTACCCACTAAAAAAAATATATATATATTTAAAGAGATATTGTGTTGAGTCTACTGGGTCATGCGTCATTCCGTTCGGTGTTCATATTCAAAATGGATACACTTGGACTGTTTGTGAAACAGTGACACCAAAACACTGACAACGGCTGACTATCAATGGCCTGTGAACACATATGTCGAACCTGCAATGACATGGTTAGAATGTAAAAGAGTACACGTCCCATCATTGTCCCAAACCAGAGCTCTGCTGTACACAAAGTAGTAACAGTGTTTTTGTTACCACAACATGATGTACAACACAAACGAATACCAATGTCAGTCAACACAACTGACACACATGTAACACAACTGACACACATGTAACACAACTGACACACATGTAACACAACTGACACACATGTAACACAACTGACACTTTAGTGGAGGGAATGTAACACAACTAAGACATGTAACACAACCGACACTTTAGTGGAGGGGTTAAACACCATCCCCCCCCCCCCAGACCCTCTAACAGAGACTAATCGAGTGAACATTGTGCCCTTCATTAAATACCACTAGACATACGACAGTACAGTCTAATGTTAATGGGGGAATTGGTTGTCTCTGTCTCTGACCTAAATGTCCCTCGTCAGATATGGGTTGTTAGAGATGGGCAGGGAGAGGTATTTTTTCTGCAGGCCAATATAGCATTCTGCTGCCTCTTCCTAAATAACTCTATTGGATCCTCAGTAGTCCACTGTATCCCGTTAGTTAACGCTTGTTACGGTTCGGTCTTTTCCTCTTTTTTTCTACCTTCTTCGGTCTTTGACACCACTGGGTCTGAAAGAGGAGGCTGGGGGGTCCCAGATTTGTTTGGCTTTCTTGCCAACGTCTATGTTCAAGAGTTGGCATGGGGTGGAGAACAGCAGGAAGAGAGAGAGCGAAAGAGAGAGACATCCCTGCTTCATACACCTCTTACCAGGCACATTGCTGTTACCGACTCCATTTGACTTGAAGGGGGATTTGGCGACGTGAATCAATGCTAGCGAAACATGAATTCCCACTATTCTGAGGTGTGTTGATGGTTGATAACGCCCCGCTTACTGCAGCCTCTAGAGTACCAGCAAACGGAATCACGTTGACCAATACTTTATCTGTATCTAGGGGTTAACGACCCTGAATGAAACATCCAGTCATGTAGTAGCCTGTCATGCAGTAGCCCCCCCCACACACACATACACCTCAACCATGCCTGGACATCATTACCGTCATTACCCAGCTATTTCCTTGCGGAATGAAGCCAATGTTCCCTCCGTCTACAGGGAAATTAGACTGCTGTAGTGTAGCACATCCCAGCAAGAGCTGATAGGGACATCAACCCACCTGTCGTGTGTGTGTGTGTGTGTGTGTGTGTGTGTGTGTGTGTGTGTGTGTGTGTGTGTGTGTGTGTGTGTGTGTGTGTGTGTGTGTGTGTGTGTGTGTGTGTGTGTGTGTGTGTGTGTGTGTGTGTGTGTGATATCTCAGAGTGATTTAACTGGAATTTAAGTTTGACTGTCACTAACTGACTATATAGTGTAAAGTGAGTGACCTTATTTATGGTTTACTTGAAATGCAAAACAACCGTAAGACTGTGAAAATATGGCTCGGTAGAATGTGAATGTCTGCACAGTAGTACCTTTTTCACACTACTGAAGCGAGCCAAAACGAGCTGTACTGCACTGGCCTGCTAACGCATCCACCATAGTTGCTGAAACTGTGCTGGGAAGGACCATGTGAAAATAAATGATCCGAGCCAAAAAAACAGTCGTTTGGCTCGGCAAGATAGTGCCCAGTGTGTGTAGGCGAGGCAGTTGTCTTTTGAAGGAAGGAGAGGCTTCGGGCAGTGTCTGCGTCGGTGGGCTCTGGTTCTGGGTTCCTGTTTCAGCGGTAGGTACTCACTTTCTCTTCGGCTGGAGTTCTGGCCGAGGCCTCCGGCCCAGGACAATCTCTGCTGGCGGATCTCAGCCCAGGTCTTCTTCGTGGACCGCTGGAGGGCAGCCTTATACCGCTCCTTCATACCAAACATGGAGAAATACTAGGTTAG
This sequence comes from Oncorhynchus keta, assembly GCF_023373465.1. NCBI lineage: Eukaryota > Metazoa > Chordata > Actinopteri > Salmoniformes > Salmonidae > Oncorhynchus > Oncorhynchus keta. Next base: position 57,574,572 of record NC_068454.1, read on the forward strand.
CACTAGTTAATAATTCTCTGACTCATTCTCTTCTTGTTACCCACCGTATTCTCCTGTTTTGTTGAGGCGGGTGGAATTCCACCACTCCTTTAGTATTTTTCCGACCTTCATTGAGACAGTGTGGAAATAGATAAGGGGAGATGGGGATAGTAGAAGGGAAAGCAGGAAAGGCGGACGGGGGGATTGAGCCCACGATCATCGGGGCTCTAATATTGGCTTGCTGTGAGGAGTGTGACCACCCGTTCTGGGCTGAAGTTTCCCCTAGGTAACAGATCTAGGATCAGCTGCCCCTCCCCCAATACTAACCTTTGCCGTTAGTGAGGAAAATGCTAAACTGACTTAAGATTAGCGTCTAAAAAGTACTTTGCCCTTGTCCCTCACAACCGACCTTGTTCTTCTCTAGTTTCTGTTTCTGCCTCTCCTCCAGGGCGGCGCGACGTTTCTCTGACTTGATCCGCTGCTCCTCCAGCTTCCTGCGCCGCTCGTCCAGCTGGCTCTCCCTCAGCTGCCGGGCCTTTTCCTCTTTCTCCAGCCATTGGGACTTCTTCGCCGCTACGGGAGAACCAAATCAGGAGGGTTAGAGAGGCAAGATAACAAAATTGGGACAAAATCTCACTCTTTGAGGCCCTGTTCAAATATTTCAAAAGTGCATCCTTCATTTCTCCCTTCCTTGAGGCAATCACTGATTGGAAATGACTGGACAAGTGAAAGCCACGAGGGGGAGCATTCTCTCTCTTCCTGTCCCACTTATTTGAGAATCTTATATCCTCTCTTTGAATAAAATACCCTTGCAGCTGATAGGCAGAGCCCTGTTGCAATGTTAGATGTTGACCAACATTTTAATGTTGTTTTCCTATGGACAGAAAACAAAATGGAGTCCCTTGTGTTTTAATCTGTTTCAATAAAAAACAGTACTTCTTCCAAAACCAGATCTATGATAAATAGCATTTGAAGTACTTTCAAATAAAACACAAATGCCTCTTCACTCTGATGTTGACGGTGCTTTAAAAATCCCAAATCCCACAAAATGTGGGTGTGTGAAGCAGTGTTTCTTTTCAACGGGGAAATTCCACTATCCCTCAGATGTAAATTGAATTACTTCCCTTTGCACAGAGCGACACAGAGGCGGTGTTATGCAAGGTTCGGCTGATACCCTTGGACTGACACTTTACCACGTTAATCGCATCAAGCGCCGGTTTCAATAAACTGCACAATAAACTTTGATATGGTAAGCGTCCCCGCCCCCTGAGCCATTCAAAGAGGGCTTATAAGGTGGTATTACGCCACCATCTCTATGACTGCCTCTGCGTCTCAAATAGCATCTTATTCCTTGCATAGTGCACTACTTTATGACCAGAGCCCTATAGGGAAATAGGGCACTAAATAGGCAATAGAGTGCCATTTGGGACACACAGTGCTTCTCTCTCTTTGCACATAAGCGACTATATCTTTTGGCTTTATTGAATAAACCCCAATGAAGGATATATCAGCTTCTTTTGGGGGGGGGGTACTTGATGCAACAAAAACGAGTAGTTATCCGATTACATTAGGGGAATACTGGGGCAACATTGAAGGCAAACGCTTAGATTTATCAAAAAGCACCATCACACCATGCCACAGCAGGCCAGAGGGCCCCAGCGCTAACAAAATGAGTTCCCACGTCTTATCTGCTACAGTGAGTGTGCATTTTGGTTCAACGTAATTCAAATGTAATAACAGTAGTTTAACTCCAGTAAGGCAAGGGCATATTATTAACTTCTGGGGCTAGCAGCAGAGGGCTAGCAGCAGAGGTAATTGCGTGTAGACTGTCTCGGTGTTTCAGCCTTGTGGAAATCTGAAGTATGGGGAGTGAGAAGGAGGGAGTGTGGGAGAAGGGAGGAGGAAGGAGAAGGGAGGCTTCCAGAGTCCACAGAGGCTACATGTCAGGGCTGGCTATGGATGGAGATTTACACAGCTCTCGCCTCCACTGACTCAAAAGGCACAGCGACTTGTCACAGTGAGAGCATGACAGACTGCACACACCGCCCTCACACGTCAAATATGTGACAGTGTGAGTGTGACACTGACAAGGCCCACGTGGGATCTCGGCACATTGCCAGGAAGCAGCACAGTGGCCGGGCTAGCCTAGAACACGCATAGCATCGAGGAGTAGGAGAAAGATAACGCCATAGGGATTTTTTTTTTGAATGCTGATGTCAAATAGTCAATTATTTTGTACACTAAATGGATACTTTCAGTTAATAACTGATCTTAGGTCATTTACTAACATCCCCACGTGATCTGATATCAGTTTTGACGTGGTTCGAATAGGATGGCGTAGTGGCAGTTGAGCCAATTAAAAAGTGTGTGTGTGTGTGTATTGAAGAGATCAACAGCACTGCATTCCCCCTGTGGATGTGACTTAAATACAATCTTCCCTTCATCTCCCCTAATGTTTCCCTACATTGAAACTCAACATCTATGTCTGCTAGGCAGCGGCTAGAACCGGGAAATAATCCGTAATTGAGTCCTGTTCCCTCCCTGTCCACATGAAGTATGCATTACACTCTACAGAGAGCCAAGAACGGACAACTCATATGGTCACAGGGCCAAACACGTCTTCTTGCGGCTTCGTGAACATTTCATGCACTACTCAACAGAGGCCTATCAAAACACTAAAACATACAGGGAGAAAATCCAATCTCGTTTGAGGGGGGGGCACACACAAAAAAAAATGGCACTTTATAGCCTACATTTGAAGAAGACACAATACACTCCAGATGTTGATACTTTAAAAGACTGGCCTTGTTAGCCGGGATTGCCTCCTCGCTGGGATTGCAAACACAAGTTTATAGATTGAATCTCGGTGAATGAAGGAATTAGATCAGGGAGAAACCCTCTGTCTGGACTCCTGCCCCAGTGGACTGACAATTAGACTGATCCATAATGGTATAACCCATTTTAGCCCAGATCTACTACACTTTACTACGATGACGAAGGCTGGATTTACCAGAAGGCATATAGGTTAATTCTATGAGGTTCTTTACTTAAGCAGCTCCCAGCTTTGTACTCCCAATTGTGCCAACGGGACAACGAACATGACCTTTATAGTAAAAACGTGTCTCTCATGACAGACTGTTGACATAAATGTTTACTCATGAAGTAGCTGGCCAGGAAATGTGCGATTTGGATCTGGGTTCCCGAGATTAAGTATAAACACATTTGCCGTTTAGCAAGGGTGATGTGACTTTTGATTCCTATCCTCTCTTTATAATTCCTGTATAAAATGGCAAAATAACTGCATATAGTGGTCAGAAATGATATGATTATACAGGTAACTGACAAAATATAGGAAACACCGACATAAAGTGTCTTAATACGAGACGCCAGAACAGCATCAATGCACCTTGGCATAGATTCTACTAGTGTCTGCAACTATTTTGGAGGGATGCGACACCATTCTTCCACAATAAATTCCATAATTTGTTGATGGTGGTGGAAAACGCTGTCTCAGGCGCCGTTACAGAACCTCCCATAAGTGTCCAAGTGGATTGAGATGTGATGACTGACACAGCCATGGCAAATGTTTTACATCGTTTTCATGCTCAAACCATTCAGTGACCACTCGTGCCTGTGGAGGGGGACCTACCAGGGCATAGCCATGGTAGCCAAAATAATGCCCCAAAAAACGGCCTGCCCAATAAGTTTGTACATGATGGGATGATATAATGCTTAATTAACTCAGGGACAACACCTGTGTGGAAACACCTAGTTTGTATCATTTACTCAACATGGAAGGAAAACACGTGATGGAAGTAGACACTAGGCTAACGTCCTACGAACATAAATGTGCATCAACACAATGTGGGGCTGGTACAATTACCATATAACCGCGTAACCGACGGTTACGGATGAAGACCGTCATGAAAATAAAATAACCCCCATAACTATCTAATATATATATATATACAAATTTGTGGAACGAACAGCTGACTGAAGACCGGACGGCCGAGCATTCATGAGGTTGAGTCTGTTTATGCGGTAACATGGACAATTTACAGCGTTGCGCTTTGTTGAAACAAGCAAGGTGTTGTAGCAAACGAGTCTTCGGTTGCCTAGGCAACGCCCCCCTCCCTGCAGCAGCAGCTCACAAAGAAATAGAATGAATAGAATGGGCATGGATCCTCTAACCTTGGCAACTTGACTGATAAAACTCATTGGTACACTCACAATGGCTGCCTGGTACCGTGAAGAAATCATTTCCATGGTAATGTAGAAAGTTCATTAAAAAAAACAAAATTGTAGAGAGGGTGATTGAACAACAAACATACACAATTGTTCAAATCAATCAAGGTAACAGGTCAAAACAACGAGAATCACCACCACCACCACCACCACCACCTACCACCATGGACACACAGGGTGTGGTTTACCTTGTATCTGGCCGAGCTTGTCTGGAGGGGAGATGGGCGAAAGAGAAGACAAGAGCAACTGTCAATCATGCAAAGCAGTGCACATCACCAGGGTGTCACTAGAGCCAAGGACAGTGTGGCTTGTGAAACAAACAAACAACAACACTCAAGCGGGTGACAGGCAGCCATCTTGACTGACAAAAGAAACAGAGCCAGAGGATTGTTAAGGCAACTTGAAGCAGGGCATTGACTTATGCTACTATCAATTGAAAACAAGTCTGTATCAATTGACGTTAGGTTAAACATATATGTTCAGAGCTGGGGATCGTTAAAGCGTTTGTGAGTTCAAACAAAAAGGGGTTAGCTAGGCTATTGTTTTAATAAAATGCAGATGAACATGTATTTGGTGCTCGCACGTTGAAAACTGTAATGTTTCTTGAAAGCCCAATACTAAATCATTGGCTTGGTTTTCGTTCTCATTGAAGTGCTCAGCTTGAGCTTGAGCCACAGCCTAGGTTGGTTTGACGTTCCTTCAACGTTTCCCCAAATGTTTATGCGATACATGTGCACACCATGTGTTGGCCTGAAAACAAAGCCAACGCAGACACAAACCTACAACTAAATCTGCCACCACCCCTTACCCCCCAACACTAGGGGGCATCCTCTCCCTGTGTACAGAGTTTCCTCCTCTCAACCCCCCATCTCAGCTTACCCAGATATTTGGCCTTCTCCTCTCTCCGCTCCTTGGCCAGCTTCTGTCTGTCCTCTGACTTCACTGCGGCGTCTAGGGTGAGAATGAGACAACGAGAGAAAGAGCGAGGAAGTGAATGTGAGAGGTCATTGTACACAGAGAAAAGAGCCCCAATCCAGCCCCACATCTGCAGAGCGATAAAACACTGGAAGCTGGCAGTCAAATCTGGCAACTTTCCCAGAGCCAGAGCCAGATAGAGACTCCACCCTAGTGTCTAATAGAAGTGAATGAGCAATGTGGGAAAACACTCTGATTAGGACTGGTGGTTAGTCACACCATGGCACACCTTGTCTACAGTGTCCTGGTGAGGATTCATGATCGAACATGTAATTGCATTCAGTTAAGTAACACACCAAAACCTAGACAGGATATGGCTATAAACAGGGTTTATTTTTCACTTGTGCCAAGTCAGCCATGTTCTTTCAGCATTCAATGTAGCCGTTAGTAGCTTTCCTATAGAAATGCGAACCACATAAACAACCACGTTGGGGAAGGGAGAGATGTTCTTTGTCCAACTTCCAGACAAAAAAACAAACATTGTACATCAGAACAACCGATTTCTATAGAGGTCCTCTTCGATCTTCAAGCAGAGCTGTCTTGCAAGTCACTGTGTATGTTCAAAAGTCTCTGATTGGTGCTGACTGGAAAAAGTGTCGATTCATCTTTCCAGTCAGCACCAATCAGAGACTTTTGAACATACACAGTCTGGCCAAGTTGAATTCTACTGTGTGTGTGTGAAGGCTTCCAGCATCATCTTCCATCCATTCCTTCCATACACAGACCATATGTTGTACATCCATGTCACGATTCATACTTCAGTGGATTCTAACACATTAAAACACAATCGTCACAGTGCTGAAACAATCCGCCAGACAGGACAGAACAGCAGCAGCCTCCCTATAATATCCTCTGACCCACTTTGAAACTACGTCTGATTATGTATTGTGTGTGTGTGTGTGTGCGTGTGCGTGTGCGTGTGCGTGTGTGTGTGTGTGTGTGTGTGTGTGTGTGTGTGTGTGTGTGTGTGTGTGTGTGTGTGTGTGTGTGTGTGTGTGTGTGTGTGTGTGTGTGTGTGTGTGTGTGTAGGCCCTGACCATCATGATGAGTCACCTACAGGAGCCTCCGAGACAGAAACAGAATCAAGCTGACCCAGAAACACTGCAGCGGGTTTGGGTTCCAGACTGTTAGCAGCGTACTCCTCAAAATCTCAACAATATGGTTCTCTGTCATCTGTTTTACTTGCCTTTTTGAAAGGAATAGAGGAGCAGTTTGATCCATAGATGTCATAGCAGACTGTAAAGACAAAGTAGCTAGCTAGCGCACACAGGATTTGGTTCTGGGTTCCGAGTTCAATGTATAGGGAACATTTGTCCGGGCATATCCAATGGGTATCCTTTAAAATGGACCACTTCTCTCATTGGACAAAGATGGGCATAGTTTTCTGGCTATACAGTGCCTTCAGTAAGCACTCATATTATTTCATATTTTGTTGTGTTACCGCCTGAATTCACCCATCTACACACAATAGCCCATAATGATAATGGTGAAAACATGTTTTTAGAAATTTGTGCACATTTTTTGAAAATGAAATACAGAAATATCTAATTTATGTAAGTATTCACACGCCTGAGTCAATACAGGTTAGAATCACCTTTGGCGGCGATGACATCTGTGATTATTTCTTTGTAAGTCTCTAAGAGCTTTCTTTGCACACCTGGATTGTGCAATATTTGTCCAGAATTATTACAAAAATCTTCAAGCTCTATCAAATTGGCTGTTGATCATTGCTAGAAAACCATTTAAGTCTCACCATAGATTTTCAAGCAGATTAAAGTCAAAACTGTAACTTGGTCACTTAGGAACATTCATTGTCTTCTTGGTACGCAAATCCAGTGTAGATTTGGCCTTGTGTTTTAGGCTATTGTTTTGTTTACAGGCTTCCTTCTTTTCACTCTGTCAATTAGGTTAGTTAGTATTGTGGAGTAACTACGGTGTTTTTGATCCATCCTCAGTTTGCTCCAGTTTCAACTGTTCTGCCTTACTATTATTCAACCATGCTGGGTCATTTATGAACATTTGAACATCTTGGCCACGTTCTGTTATAATCTCCACCCGGCACAGCCAAAAGAGGACTGGCCACCCCACATATGCTCTCTCTAATTCTCTCTTTCTTTCTCTCTCTCTCGGAGGACCTGAGCCCTAGGACAGTGCCCCAGGACTACCTGACATGATGGCTCCTTGCTGTCCCCATTCCACCTGACTGCTGCTGCTCCAGTTTCAACTGTTCTGCCTTATTATTATTCGACCATGCTGGTCATTTATGAACATTTGAACATCTTGGTCATGTTCTGTTATAATCTCTACCCGGCACAGCCAGAAGAGGACTGGCCACCCCACATAGCCCGGTTCCTCTCTAGGTTTCTTCCTAGGTTTTGGCCTTTCTAGGAGTTTTTCCTAGCCACCGTGCTTTTACACCTGCATTGTTTGCTGTTTGGGGTTTTAGGCTGGGTTTCTGTACAGCACTTTGAGATATCAGCTGATGTACGAAGGGCTATATAAATAAATTTGATTTGATTTGATTTGATTTTTGCTCCTATCACAGCTATTAAGCTCTGAAACTTTCACTCTTTGCCTCATGGTGAAATCCCTGAGAGGTTTCCTTCCTCTCCGGCAACTGAGTTAGGAAGGACACCTTTATCTTTGTAGTGACTGGGTGTATTGATGCACCATCCAAATTGTAATTAATAAATATGAATATTCAAAATGAATATTCAATGTCTGCTTTTTTTAGGTGCCCTTCTTTGCGGGGCATTGGAAAACATCCCTGGTCTTTGTGATTGAATCTGTGTTTGAAATTCCCTGCTTGAATGAGGGACCTTGCAGATAATTGTATGTGTGGGGTTCAGAGATTATGTTGTCACGCCCTGGCCTGAGATATCTCGGTTTTCTTTATATTTTGGTTAGGTCAGGGTGTGACTAGGGTGGATACGCTAGTTTTGTATTGTCTAGGGGTTTTGTATTGTCTAGGGGTTTTGTATTGTCTAGGGGTTTTGTATTGTCTAGGGTTTTTGTATGTCTAGGGTTTGGTAGGTCTAGGTATTTGTATGTTTATGGTGGCCTGATATAGTTCCCAATCAGAGGCAACTGTTTATTGTTGTCTCTGATTGAGGATCATATTTAGGTAGCCATTTCCCGTTGGTGTTTGTGGGAACTTGTTCTATGTTTAGTTGCCTGTCTGCACTATTCATATCGCTTCACGGTTTGTTTTGTTAGTTTGTTCAGTGTTTCATTCTTTAGATAAAGTAGAATGTACGCATACCACGCTGCGCCTTGGTCTCATTCGTATGACGAACATGACACATATATTTACTCCTGAACTTATTTAGGCTTGCCATAACAAAGGGGTTGAATACTTATTGACTCAAACATTTGTTAAAATTTCCAAAAACTACTTTGACATTATGCGGTATTGTGTGGAGGCCTGTGACAAAACATATAATCCATTTTAAATTGAAAGCTGTAACACAACAAAATGTGGAAAAAGGGGTGTGAAAACTTTTTGAAGGCACTGTATTTATGTCCATGGGAAATCCACAAGAAAGTGTTACAGTAAAAACCAATTCTCCATAGCAACAATTAACAAGTGTCATGGAGAGGGGTTTGGGGGAGGTGTGTGTGTGTGTGTGTGTGTGTGTGTGTGTGTGTGTGTGTGTGTGTGTGTGTGTGTGTGTGTGTGTGTGTGTGTGTGTGTGTGTGTGTGTGTGTGTGTGTGTGTGTGTGTGTGTGTGTGTGTGTGTGTGTGTGTGCGTGTGTGTGTGGTTGGCTGAACTGAAGCAGCAGGGCCCCCTGACAGTGAACAGTAAAATCCCTGGCCCTTTAATGATCTCTTGAAAACCTCCCGGGAGGCAACGGACCGCCGGTGGCCAAGTGCCATGAGCTGTCAGACCCAAGGCTGAGATGTGCCAAAGTATAATTAAAGCGGACATTATGGCGGTAGTGCTCCCAAATGCATGCCTTGCCATTTAATTGAGCTAATTAAGAGCTGCAGACTGTTTCTCGTCCTTTTCCTCCTACCCTCGGGGTAAGATATAACACAGAAGTTAGCTTGCATGACTGAGCAGAAAGGCAACCTGATGGAGAGGAAGTGACAAAAGCCCTTTTAAAATGTGCTGTCTCAGAAGTGTGTTGACTTATTGGTGCTCAAATGCTTCCAACAGACCTCCCAGAGACATAACACGCCAAGATGGCGTAGCAGTCAGACGTCTTGTCGTGTCGCGTCCCTTGTATATATCGTTTTTTTTACATATTTTTCTTCGCATATCTTTTAAAACATTTTGCTAAACCTCAACTTCTAAATACTCTCCTGCAACCCGCCTCACCCAATGTAGCTATTTTTTCTAAAGTATTTATATCTACTTTGGATCTGGAACCCCTCAACTGAAGCTAGCCAGCTAGCTACCAGCTATCAGTCAGCAAACCATTGCTAGCGGTCTTCAGCTAACCGGTCATCAGCTAACCTTTAGCTCGGAAAGCTCTCGCCAGTTCGAACAACGCGACTCTAACCAGAGCATAACGGACCTATTATTTTTTATTCCCGGATTCCCACCGAATTCCCACCGCAAACGGAACATTTTCAGCTGGATTCTTCACAACTGGCTATCTAGCTAACCGCAACCCCGGATGATTACTCCTGGCTAGCGTTTCCACCCACTTAGCTTGAAGCTAGCCTCAACAGAGCTCCTGTGCTACCACCGAAGCATACTCCTGGGCTACAATATCCGGACCCACGACCGGTCTATCGATGTCACCGCATGAAGAGGAATAAACAGACTCACCCCATCGCGACGTCCCCCAAAGGCTAACTTTCTAGCCCTTGCTATCTCCTTGCTTGCTAATTCGGTCCGCTAACTGCTACCTTGTTTAGCCCCGGTCCGCTAACTGCTACCTTGTTTAGCCCCGGCCTACTAACTGTTAGCTTGTTAGCACAGGCCTGCTAACCGTCTGAATCTCCGTGTCCCAAACACTCACTGGACCCATATTTACTTTCTATCTCTTTTCGATTTTTAATTTGTTTATACCTTCCGGTAACCTGCCTCATCCAATGTGATACGGAATCGCTATTATTTTTAATTTTTAGAACACACTCAAGAACCTCCAGAAGCTAACCAGCTAAAAGCTATTTAGTCATTGTTAGCCACTGCTAGCGGCTTTTACCTTTTGCACAGCCAGACAGTTTTTTAAAACCTGGATAACACTCGCCAGTCCAGCTTCCCTGCCCCATCCACCGCTGCCCCCTGGACACTGATCACTTGGCTACATAGCTGATGCATGCTGGACTGTCCATTATTCACGGTACTCCATTCTGCTTGTTTATGTTTTATCTGTCGGCCCCAGCCGCACTCAGGCTCTGTGTGTAGTTAATCCGACCCTCCCTGCCTAGTCAACACCATTTTACCTGCTGTTGTTGTGCTAGCTGATTAGCTGTTGTTGTCTCACCTACTGTTTTAGCTACTGTTTTAGCTAGCTCTCCCAATTCAACACCTGTGATTACTGTATGCCTCGCTGTATGTCTCTCTCAAATGTCAATATGCCTTGTATACTGTTGTTCAGGTTAGTTATCATTGTTTTAGTTTACAATGGAGCCCCTAGTTCCACTCTTCATACCCCTGATACCTCCTTCGTCCCACCTCCCACACATGCGGTGACCTCACCCATTACAACCAGCATGTCCAGAGATACAACCTCTCTCATCATCACCCAGTGCCTGGGCTTACCTCCGCTGTACCCGCACCCCACCATACCCCTGTCTGCGCATTATGCCCTGAATATATTCTACCATGCCCAGAAATCTGCTCCTTTTATTCTCTGTCCCCAATGCTTTAGGCGACCAGTTTTGATAGCCTTTAGACACACCCTCAAACTAAACCCAGGCCCTGCATGTCCCCAGGCACCCTCATTTGTTGACTTCTGTGATCGAAAAAGCCTTGGTTTCATGCATGTCAACATCAGAAGCCTCCTCCCTAAGTTTGTTTTACTCACTGCTTTAGCACACTCTGCTAACCCTGAGGTCCTTGCTGTGTCTGAATCCTGGCTCAGGAAGGCCACCAAAAATTCTGAGATTTCCATACCCAACTATAACATCTTCCGTCAAGATAGAACTGCCAAAGGGGGAGGAGTTGCAGTCTACTGCAGAGATAGCCTGCAAAGTAATGTCATACTTTCCAGGTCCATACCCAAACAGTTCGAACTACTAATTTTGAAAATTACTCTCTCCAGAAATAAGTCTCTCACTGTTGATGCCTGCTACCGACCCCCCTCGGCTCCCAGCTGTGCCCTGGACACCATTCGTGAATTGATCGCCCCCCATCTAGCTTCAGAGTTTGTTCTGTTAGGTGACCTAAACTGGGATATGCTTAACACCCCGGCAGTCCTACAATCTAAGCTAGATGCCCTCAATCTCACACAAATCATCAAGGAACCCTCCAGGTACAACCCTAAATCTGTAAACAAGGGCACCCTCATAGACGTCATCCTGACCAACTGGCCCTCAAAATACACCAACGCTGTTTTCAACCAGGATCTCAGCGATCACTGCCTCATTGCCTGTATCCGCTACGGAGCCGCAGTCAAACGACCACCCCTCATCACTGTCAAACGCTCCCTAAAACACTTCTGTGAGCAGTCCTTTCTAATCGACCTGGCCCGGGTATCCTGGAAGGACATTGACCTCATCCCGTCAGTTGAGGATGCCTGGTCATTCTTTAAAAGTAACTTCCTCACCATTTTAGATAAGCATGCTCCGTTCAAAAAATGCAGAACTAAGAACAGATATAGCCCTTGGTTCACTCCAGACCTGACTGCCCTCGACCAGCACAAAAACATTCTGTGGCGGACTGCAATAGCATCGAATAGTCCCCGCGATATGCAACTGTTCAGGGAAGTCAGGAACCAATACACGCAGTCAGTCAGGAAAGCTAAGGCCAGCTTCTTTAGGCAGAAGTTTGCATCCTGTAGCTCAAACTCCAAAAAGTTCTGGGACACTGTGAAGTCCATAGAGAACAAGAGCACCTCCTCCCAGCTGCCCACTGCACTGAGGCTAGGTAACACGGTCACCACCGTTAAATCCATGATTATCGAAAACTTCAACAAGCATTTCTCAACGGCTGGCCATGCCTTCCGCCTGGCTACTCCAACCTCGACCAACAGCTCAGCCACCCCCCTGCAGCTACTCTCCCAAGCCTCTCCAGGTTCTCCTTTACCCAAATCCAGATAGCAGATGTTCTGAAAGAGCTGCAAAACCTGGACCCGTACAAATCAGCTGGGCTTGACAATCTGGACCCTCTATTTCTGAAACTATCCGCCGCCATTGTCGCAACCCCTATTACCAACCTGTTCAACCTCTCTTTCATATCGTCTGAGATCCCCAAGGATTGGAAAGCTGCCACAGTCATCCCCCTCTTCAAAGGGGGAGACACCCTGGACCCAAACTGTTACAGACCTATATCCATCCTGCCCTGCCTATCTACGGTCTTCGAAAGCCAAGTCAACAAACAGGTCACTGACCATCTCGAATCCCACCGTACCTTCTCCGCTGTGCAATCTGGTTTCCGAGCCGGTCACGGGTGCACCTCAGCCACGCTCAAGTTACGATATCATAACCGCCATCGATAAAAGACAGTACTGTGCAGCCGTCTTCATCGACCTTGCCAAGGCTTTCAACTCTGTCAATCACCATATTCTTATCGGCAGACTCAGTAGCCTCGGTTTTTCGGATGACTGCCTTGCCTGGTTCACCAATTACTTTGCAGACAGAGTTCAGCGTGTCAAATCGGAGGGCATGCTGTCCGGTCCTCTGGCAGTCTCTATGGAGGTGCCACAGGGTTCAATCCTCAGGCCGACTCTTTTCTCTGTATATATCAATGAGGTTGCTCTTGCTGCAGGCGATTCCCTGATCCACCTCTACGCAGACGACACCATTCTATATACTTCCGGCCCGTCCTTGGACACTGTGCTATCTAACCTCCAAACGAGCTTCAATGCCATACAACACTCCTTCCGTGGCCTCCAACTGCTCTTAAACGCTAGTAAAACCAAATGCATGCTTTTCAACCGTTCGCTGCCTGCACCCGCACGCCTGACCAGCATCACCACCCTGGATGGTTCTGACCTTGAATATGTGGACATCTATAAGTACCTAGGTGTCTGGCTAGACTGTAAACTCTCCTTCCAGACTCATATCAAACATCTCCAATTGAAAATCAAATCAAGAGTCGGCTTTCTATTCCGCAATAAAGACTCCTTCACTCACGCCGCCAAACTTACCCTAGTAAAACTGACTATCCTACCGATCCTCGACTTCGGCGATGTCATCTACAAAATTGCTTCCAACACTCTACTCAGCAAACTGGATGCAGCTTATCACAGTGCCATCTGTTTTGTCACTAAAGCACCTTATACCACCCACCACTGCGACTTGTATGCTCTAGTCGGCTGGCCCTCGCTACATATTCGTCGCCAGACCCACTGGCTCCAGGTCATCTACAAGTCCATGCTAGGTAAAGCTCCGCCTTATCTCAGTTCACTGGTCACGATGGCAACACCCATCCGTAGCACGCGCTCCAGAAGGTGTATCTCACTGATCATCCCTAAAGCCAACACCTCATTTGGCCGCCTTTCGTTCCAGTTCTCTGCTGCCTGTGACTGGAACGAATTGCAAAAATCGCTGAAGTTGGAGACTTTTATCTCCCTCACCAACTTCAAACATCTGCTATCTGAGCAGCTAACCGATCGCTGCAGCTGTACATAGTCTATTGGTAAATAGCCCACCCATTCTTACCTACCTCATCCCCATACTGTTTTTATTTATTTACTTTTCTGCTCTTTTGCACACCAATATCTCTACCTGTACATGACCATCTGATCATTTATCACTCCAGTGTTAATCTGCAAAATTGTAATTATTCGCCTACCTCCTCATGCCTTTTGCACACAATGTATATAGACTCCCCTTTTTTTCCTACTGTGTTATTGACTTGTTAACTGTTTACTCCATGTGTAACTCTGTGTTGTCTGTTCATACTGCTATGCTTTATCTTGGCCAGGTCGCAGTTGCAAATGAGAACTTGTTCTCAACTAGCCTACCTGGTTAAATAAAGGTGAAATAAAAATAAATAAAAAACCTTGTCATAAGACACTACAAAGGCTTAGGTTGATAGGTTATAAAGCATTATACCTGTCGGCTTTAAGCAAATTGCTACCAATATCTTTTACTTTACAAAAGCTGATCTGAGATCTGTTATCTACTGAGGGATCCTGAAGTTCAATTAGAATGTCGCTAAAATGAGCTCCTTGATCTGACTGTATTGGATCTGGCACACCAAAACCAGTATTCTAATTTGGTGTTACTGTGATCATCTGGGGAAGTTAGTCAGTAGAACTAATTTGGATTAGCTCTGCCACCTCACGCTACAGTTAAATAGACCATGACCACAATCAATAGATGAATGGGCAAATAATAAAATGGGCAGAAAGGAAGTAAGATTATGTTCACAAATCCCCCCAAACATATTTCTTAGTGTTTGCATGTGCTACAGTGCTAGGGCCAGGACAAGTAGTGGCATTGTGGAAACAAATGTGGTGGTGGTGCAACAGCAGGTCAAGCCAGGCTAAATGCCCCCCCTGGCATCACTCAGTGAAATGTGATGCCCAGTCAGATTAATTCCTCCAACTTTTATTAGAGACTAGCCTGTTAGCGATTAGCCTGTTAGCAAATACATTCTTGTCCAGAGCGATTTACATTAGTGAGTGCATACATTTTCATACTGTTCCCCCTGTGGGAATTGAACTCACAACCCTGGCGTGCCATGCTCTACCAACTGAGCTACACACAAATAGCATTAGTCATCCACTCAACATTGCATCAGAAATTACAACAACAACAAACAAAAATAATTTTGGCCAAATTCTATAAACCTACTGCAAAACAATTCTAGCTTAATGGATTTTGTCATGTGAGCTGTAAGCGCTGTAACTAACCCCCTGCACCAGGTTTATTGGGTTTATCCCCAGCACTGAAAGCCTGTGGTCAGGATAATTCTGTACTGAACCATATTTTCCCCCCGAGGGTGTCGGATGACATCACTTGAGTGCTGAGGTAATTGCTCAATAATCACAGGAAGATAGCCTTTATTACACAATCATGGACATCTAATGCTGTGTTTGTGTTCATACCCCTGAAAATGGTCATAAACTACTTCAAATGCTCTATGGTAGATAGAAACACATACTAATGGGCATAGGTGGAAAAAGTACCCAATTGTCATACTTGCATAAATGTAAAGAAACTTAGTAGAAAATGACTCAAGTAAAAGTGAAAGTTACCCAGTAAAATACTAAGGTAAAAGTCTAAAAGTATTTGGTTTTAAATATACTAAGGTATCGAAAGTAAATGTAACTGCAAAATATACTTAAGTAGTAACAGTAAAAGTATAAATCATTTCAAATTGCTTATATTCAGCAAACCAGGCGGCACTGTTTTCTAGTTTTGTTTAATTGACAGATAGCCAGGGGCACGGTTCCACACTCAGGCATCTTTACAAATGAAGTATTCCTGTTTAGTGAGTCCGCCAGATCAGAGTCAGTAGGGATGACCAGGGATGTTCACTTGATAAGTGCTTGAATTTGACAATTGTCCTGTCCTGCTAATAAGCATTCAAAATGTTACGATTACTTTAGGGTGTCATGTAAAATGTATGGAGTAAAAAGCACATTATTTTCTTTAGGAATGTAGTGAAGTAAAAAATAAACGTTTTCAAAAATCTAAATTTTAAAGTAAAGTACAGATACCCCCAAAAACTTCTTATCTCGTACTTTCAATTATTTTTACTTAAGTACTTTACACCACTGCTAATGGGCAGCCATTTTCACACCCTTTCCTTTGTTACTGGTAACACCACATTATAGGGTGACTTACCTTTATTAGGTTTGGGGCTAGGACTTGAGCCAGGCATGGGCAACGTCGGTGTAGCAGGTGACTTCGGGATGACGTCCAGTTTTGTGTGGGTCCCCACTTTCTTTTCTTTGTCCTTTTTCATGTCGGTTTCCATTATCTGGGCTGGGCCTGTTTTATAGGGGCTTGTCAACCCCTCAGCGTCTTCCTTTGTGGGGTTTGGGTCCTGAGCCGGGTGGGGAGCTGGTCGGAGAAAGGGAGAGGAAGAAGCCAGGTGAGAAAATGGCAGAGTGAGAAGCGTTAACACACCACAATATAGTGATGGAATTCAACCTGTCCTCATTCCAAAACAGCAGCTTGTCTGGAAGTGGGTCTGAGTGATGTTGTATTGCTCTACTTTATAGTCTCTAGAAGGAAACAGGGGCAACAGGTGGAATCAAGGTTGATTAGGAAACCCCTTGTCCATGGAGGAACTTTATATAGCACAATGCTTATGATCATAAAATGCTTAGGATCCCATAACATGCAAATGATCGTAACGCAAATACCTGCAGTTCACTGTACATACATACTGTACCAGCAAGTCATAGTATGAGATCAAAATGCGTTGTGGTCTCTGCTGAGCTACTCAACTAACTCTCAGCCTCGATAATGTAAAACAATAAACACAAGAATGATAAAGCACATCATGACAATAACGATATGATATACAGTGGGGCAAAAAAGTATTTAGTCAGCCACCAATTGTGCAAGTTCTCCCACTTAAAAATATGAGAGAGGCCCGTAATTTTGATCATAGGTACACTTCAACTATGACAGACAAAATGAGAAGAAAAAAATCCAGAAAATCACATTGTAGGATTTTAATGAATTTATTTCCAAATTATGGTTGAAAATAAGTATTTGGTCAACTACAAACAAGCAAGATTTCTGGCTCTCACAGACCTGTAACTTCTTCTTTAAGAGGCTCCTCTGTCCTCCACTCGTTACCTGTATTAATGGCGCCTGTTTGAACTTGTTATCAGTATAAAAGACACCTGTCCACAACCTCAAACAGTCACACTCCAAACTCCACTATGGCCAAGATCAAAGAGCTGTCAAAGGACACCAGAAACAAAATTGTAGACCTGCATACCTGCACCAGGCTGGGAAGACTGAATCTGCAATAGGTAAGCAGCTTGGTTTGAAGAAATCAACTGTGGGAGCAATTATTAGGAAATGGAAGACATACAAGACCACTGATAATCTCCCTCGATCTGGGGCTCAACGCAAGATCTCACCCCGTGGGGTCAAAATGATCACAAGAACGGTGAGCAAAAATCCCACAACCACACGGAGGGACCTAGTGAATGACCTGGGACCAAAGTAACAAAAGCCTACCATCAGTAACACACTACGCCGCCAGGGACTCAAATCCTGCAGTGCCAGACATGTCCCCCTGCTTAAGCCAGTACATGTCCAGGCCCGTCTGAAGTTTGCTAGAGAACATTTGGATGATCCAGACAAAGATTGGGAGAATGTCATATGGTCAGATGAAACCAAAATATAACTTTTTGGTAAAAACTCAACTCGTCATGTTTGGAGGACAAAGAATGCTGAGTTGCATCCAAAGAACACCATACCTACTGTGAAGCATGGGGTGGAAACATCATGCTTTGGGGCTGTTTTTCTGCAAAGGGACCAGAACGACTGATCCGTGTAGAGGAAATAATGAATGGGGCCATGTATCGTGAGATTTTGAGTGAAAACCTCCTTCCATCAGCAAGGGCATTGAAGATGAAACGTGGCTGGGTCTTTCAGCATGACAATGATCCCAAACACACCGCTGGGGAACGAAGGACTGGCTTCGTAAGAAGCATTTCAAGGTTCTGGAGGGGCCTACCAGTCTCCAGATCTCAACCCCATAGAACATCTTTGGAGGGAGTTGAAAATCTGTGTTGCCCAGCAACAGCCCCAAAACATCACTGCTCTAGAGGAGATCTGCATGGAGGAATGGGCCAAAATACCAGCAACAGTGTGTGAAAACCTTGTGAAGACTTACAGAAAACGTTTGACCTCTGTCATTGCCAACAAAGGGTATATAACAAAGTATTGAGATACACTTTTGTTATTGACCAAATACATATTTTCCACCATAATTTGCAAATAAATTCATTAAAAATCCTACAATGTGATTTTCTGGATTTTTTTTCTCATTTTGTCTTTCATAGTTGAAGTGTACCTATGATGAAAATTACAGGCCTCTCTCATCTTTTTAAGCGGGAGAACTTGCACAATTGGTGGCTGACTAAATACTTTTTTGCCCCACTGTACATCTCACCCACTGGCAAACCTTAAGAGTCTAAATGACTCAAGATATGCTTAGTCCACTAAGCACTCTAATAGCTACAAGATCTCGGTTCGCTGGTCTGCTTCTCTAACTTTACCCCACGCTGCTCTCCCAGATCGTCCGGCTGATTCATCGACAGTCAGGGCTGAGTGAATTCTCTCCCTGGCAGAACAAACAAGGCAATTGCCTGTCAGCCTCTTGATGATTCTACCGGGGAGGAGCGGATTGATTTAGAGAGAGGGGGGGGACAAAATACATGCAGGTTCCTCTCTTTATGACAAAAGTCATCCTTAATTTAGCCAAACAGAACATTTTAAAGGTGTAGTTTCATACTAAAAAGTATTGTCTGTCTTTTTGAGTATACTGAACACGGATTAGGTGGCACAAAGTTTGTTATTGTGTGTGTACAGCTTAATTGGGCCTTGATTGTGTGTGTATTTCATCCTGTGACCACAATGGAATCACAGGTTGCACCTGCAAAAACCTTTAGGCATAGAAACAGTTGGACAGGGTGTTGGTTGCGAGAGCTCTACGACTGGGTGAGTGCCTCAGTGGCAGTGTGACTCACACTTGGCAGCTTGAGCCTGAAGCTCCCTGCTCAAACATAACTTTGCCCAGGCTCTGGAGGCCTCACAAAGTCCTAGGGGGGAATATTTGGCTCCTTTGTCCACTCAGCACTGTCGCCCTACATTCCTTATGCAACACTCAGCATTGAGACGAGTTTCTTCCACATAGTCTCTCAGGGTAAACACTGGGGCAACATGCTTTAAATTATTCATTCAGGGCTAAAAACAATGACGGTGGAGGAGGTATGTCACAAAGGACCACAGACAGGAGATGTACTCTCTTCTGTGCAACACAGTGGCAAGTATGACAATGCCACACAGCGCAGCAATGCTGGAAGAAGCAAATAGTGTATGACTTTGGGAAGTCATTATGATGTACTTAGTATCGAACCTAGTTGCATGTAGCCTATATAGTATAGCTATATTGTTTTGAATTGTACTCTGATACTGAACAGTCGGCGGGTATAGAAATTGAATGACTAGAATGGTCATGCCCATCTAGCCATTCTATTTCTATGGGAACAAGTCTCCTCCATATTGACATTGTCGTTCTCAGTCACCTGCCATCTGTCGTACAGTCTACCTCAATCAATCAATCAAATGTATTTATAAAGCCCTTCTTACATCAGCTGATGTCACAAAGTGCCGTACAGAAACCCCGCCTAAAACACGGTGGCTAGGAAAAACTCCCGAGAAAGGCCTAGGAGACACACACCTGGCACAGAGAGACAGACACAGGCAGTGATGAAAATAAGACTGGCATTCGGGCAATCTGCTGCTTACCTCCGCAAATAAGAGAGTCAACAGGGAGGACCAATGCATTATTACCAGAAAAAAAAGAAGGACCCACTCCATGAAGCATAGCGTACAGTGGGGAGAACAAGTATTTGATACACTGCCCGATTTTGCAGGTTTTCCAACTTACAAAGCATGTAGAGGTGGGTATTGTTATCATAGGTACAATTCAACTGTGAGAGATGGAGTCTAAAACAAAAATCCAGAAAATCACATTGTATGATTTTTAAGACCAACCAGCTGAGATGAGACAGATACACCGCGGTCTCCTTTTGAAAGCCTGCCACTGTTAAGTACTGGGCCAGCGAGGTGGATGAGCTTAGTGATATACTCAGGGAGAGAGGAGCCATTGTGTGGCACTGGGCCTGCTGCCAAACCCACTGCAATGACCGGGAGAAGAGTCAGAGGGTAAGATATATAGAGAGGGGGAAACAGAAAGAGGGCACAGAGCGAGGGCAGAGATAGGGGGGGGGAGAAAGAGGGAGAGGGAGAGAGCAAGAGAGAGAAGAAATATAAAAAGGGAGGTATATGGAGAAAGGGAGAGAGAAACAGAAAGAGGGACAGAGAGAGAACGCGTGCAGAGGATGACAACTAGAATCCCTCATCATAAGGGGAGTTAGTAGGTGGCCAAATTAGATGCACACCACAAACCCCATGTGAAACCAAACAAATAAGTGAAAATAAGTTCAACCAAAACAGAAAGCCTAGCCTACCCAGAATAAAAACAGAACTGCATGTCCTGACAGAATAACACTGAGTGAAGGAATCACACAGCTTCCCCATTCGAGAGCAAAAGTAGATGGCAGAGCCCATATATAATTGCGGGTTTGAGACTATTTTGGCTAAAGCCAAATGGGTGAAGTCACTCTCAAGTCTCAACCACCCCAAATTCCCACCACCGGGCTTCCTTTTCCTTCCCCCTCTCTCCTCCCTCTTATGCTCTGACAATGTGGGAGCTTGTGATGTCATCCACATGGGACAGTGAGAAATCTGGAACTATGTAATGATCAAGCTAACCCCCCTTTCCACCCTGGCTCCGTCACAGACTTCAGACAAAGACAGACCACATCTCAATGGATCAAACTGACTCACGAGGTGGAGACAAAGTGTCCCGAAGAGACAATATCACAATGCCCCAAAACCAAACTCCTGATGTGCCCTTTTGAGTGGATGAGAAAGTGTTTTCAATCCACTTTAACAATAGCTTTGATTGCTTTGCATTTGATCTTTTTATATAAAAAGCAATCCCTGCCTCTCTCAGTGATCTAGTAGCCGGGTTAGAAAATTGCAGTCATATTGAGCAAAGTTATTCAACTAACGTTGTGAACCCCAGCCAACACATCACACAACCGCAACACTGGTAGGTGAAAAAAATACACTCACCCCCCCCACCCCCCTTCTTACTATTTTACCCTACTTCACATATAGTCACACACGTACGTGTTACATTCCCTGGGCTGGATATGGCAAGGTAGAATCCAAAGGTCACAGTCTTTGACAGACAGAAACTGTGTTGCTCTCATATACCCCTGAGGGAGCATATCAAAGCAAACTCATTAACACCTGAGGACTATTGTCATCAACAACACAATGGGTAGCAGTGCTGAGTGCGACCGCTCTGATAATCTGTGTTGGTATATACAGTGTAGAGTCTATGATGTAAATGTGCAAGAAAGCCCGGTCTGCAGGAACAGTGTGTAGGCTGAATACAAATGAAACCTTAAGCGTAAGCGAAAGCGTAAGAGTTGGAGGAAATGAGAGGTGTTGTTTTGTGTTGTGCTGCAGGCCAGGGGAGGTTTGGCTAATTAATATTCCATGGTGTTTTGGTGCAGTGGATAGAAACGAGGGACATTATGGACGTGATATTCTGGCTGCCTGCATCCCTGCGCTTCCCAACAACAGAGAAAGGATGGCTGATGCAAAGACCAAGAGAATAGACACTCTGTTGGTCTCACTGAATAATATCCCCGGGACCACCCATACGTAGAATGTATGCACACATGACTGTAAGTCGCTTTGGATAAAAGCGTCTGCTAAATGGCATATATATATATATATATAATATTCTATGTGGTATTGACATTTAGTCATCCGTGCCCAGAGTATGAGTGCTGATCTAGGATCAGTTTGGACTTTGATATCATCATGAATAAGATGACATGGACAAACAGGACCTGATCCTAGATCAGCACTCCTACTCTAAGATGCTTTATGAATACAGGCCCTGAGCAACAAGCCTGGTAACTCCATGCCAGTTACCCTGACCGCAAACAGGATTGGGGCAAAGCACAGCAACCAATCGCTAACACGCTACTCGCTGTGCTTTTCAAAATGCAAATCCGATATTTGCACAGATGTACTCAATGAATTCCGATATAACCATTACTTGATTTACTGTCGAGTAGCCATTCAAATGCTTCCTTCTGGCGTCGCACAGCGACCCAAGTCATCTGAGCGTAAGCACGTGAAAAACAACTTCTAAAAAGGGAATGCAATAAGCATGTCATGAGGTAGACACTGCTGTCCAACCGGTGTGTTTTCAAGTGCGAATTGTCTTCGAAATAGCTGTTTCACAATCATTCCGCCACGTTACTACTCGCAGAATAAACTGGAACTTTGTTGAGTGAGCAATAGGCACGTTCTTTGTTTGGTCTCTCTACATTTTGAAGAGACCAAATACAGTACCTTGAAGCACTCCCTTTTCGCCATTACCTTCACAGTACTGTAATGTCTCCCCTGAATCTTTCTACCCTGGGAGAACCTACAGTCAAAACCCATGAGAGAGCCTTTCTCCCTCTTTACAAGGCGGTCACCATTTACATGATTTATAATACATGTTGCATAAATCAATCCACAGCCACCTCTCTACTCAGCACGGAAAATCCCTTTGGCACAGTATATCATTGAGGGAGAATCGATAAAAAGAGAGAACAAGGCAAGGCATTTACAGTGCAATTCAATGCTCGATAACAGCATTTTACGCGTGCACACACACACTTAATGTGTTTTTATGCTACTTGGAGTGTTCCTACCACTCCAACAGCCGCCTTGCACAGACCCTGAGAAGTGCCACTAGAATCAGTCAAAATAATGAACACTATGACACTGCAGATTTCCATGTTGACGGGTCGCTACTTTCTATCAAACCTGGGTTCAAATACTATTTTAAATCTTTCAAATACTTTGAGAATTTGCTTCAGCCTGCCTGGAGTACACGATAGGCAGTTTTTGTACTTGTTTCGACTATTCTAAAATGGTCCCATTGTGCCAGTCAAGCTCAATCAAACACAGCTAAAGTACTTGAAATGCTTTCGAATAGTATTCGAGCACAGGCCTGCAATGGCTATATATAGACAAACAGTGAAAAGCAGAGGGGTGGGCAGGCCAGGCCAGGGCCTAGAAGGTTGGACAGACGAGTATCAGGAATCTGAGGCATGCTGGTCCTGTACACTGGGGCGTCCAGTTCACGCCGTCTGTCTGTGTGTCTGCCCTGTACTCCATGACCTCTCTCTCTAGGCCCTCTGTGTCCCCCGTGTCCAGCGTGTGTCAAACCAGTGTCTTATGTGTGTTTTTTCCCTGCAAGACACATAAGACAGGAAAGCTACTGTTACACTTACAACCCTTACAAAAACAAACACCGCAAAAGAAATCACACAGGCACACTCGTACATTACACACAAACAACCATACTCATTGAATTAAATCTTACGTCTCGTCTTATCTTAAATGGCATGTTAAGAATCAACGGGCAGCAGAGCAGCTCTAATTTGTCTCACCGTGTCTTCCTGTCGGAGGCAGGGGAGAAGACTGAGGAGTGTTGTGGTTCCAAAATAAGCTATGTAGAGCTCTTCGTTAAATAGCCTTTTCCAATCACCTCAATTATTTATGAGATGCTGTCTAAAGCCAAGCCTATATCGGCAAGGGACCACAAAAGCTCTTGAGGGAGAGACCAGTGCCCAATGTGCATGCTCAGGGCAAGGTAATGCTAATACTATATCGCTGAATGTTCTTTCTTTTTTTTTAACATTTGCAAACATTTCTACAAACCTGTTTTTACTTTGCCATTATGGGGTATTGTGTGTAGATTGATGATGGGAAAAAACTATACAGCAAAGAGTGAGTTCATGTTTAAGTTATTACTCAGCACTGTCAACACTTTGTATTCAACACTTTTACCAGCCATAAAATGCTCATTCTTCCTATTTCCACTCAGAGCTACAACAAGCACTGCAGCAGTAATGAATGAGTAGGAACGTGTATCTATAGGCTTGCGTTGTTGTTATTATTAGTGGCTTGGGTCTTTTTTAATATCGAGGAGTATTTCACTTTCTCTGTTCATAGGAGTAACAACAACAAAATGATGCGGTGCGACTCGAGTTTTGCCATCAGCTGGAAGACAGTGTCTCTTTTTGGTCTACTGAGGAAAGGGAAAGCGTAGGGACGTTAAGAGGCAAACCTTCAGTCTGCTGCTCTCTCCCTCTACTGAGACTGACCATCAGATACAGGCACCATCAGCCCAGTAAAATAAAAATAAAAAGCTAATTATATAAATGTATGCTCACTCAGCTGTGCCTCACAAGTAATACAACAACGGATCTATTACCGGTGTGATCATATAGTCTAACTGAAATTTTGAATTATAATTTAAAAACATGTCCAGAATAACAATGCATTGGAAGGGCAATTCAAGCTAATATGCGGTGATATTGTATTGGGCCTATAGCTTACTGCACAAACATCATTGCTACAGTACTGTTTTTAATGGGTTAATGTTGCATAGGCTTACGTTTTTTAAGTCGTGTTGTAAAAAAATCTGAGCTATAGATCCTGGCTTGCATTTTGACTCACAAAGTGATCTTGCCCCAGAAATGGTTGTTGACCACTGTTCTAGAGTTTTTCCTGTTAACGCTATCAACGTTTCCCTTTACCTTCGCAATTGTGATTGAATCAACGCAATATTAGCCATTTTCAGTGCAACATACTGAAACAAAACAAACTATGCAATATATTTTGTTGTAAGCAGAAAGCATCGGACTAGGATTCTATTGCATTGACACGGACTACTCAGCCCGTACTCTACACAGACCGGTGCGGCATAAACAATCAGAGTTGCAGTAGGCCTATATGCAAATAGACCATTGCCATATATGGATCTGTGCCATTTACTTAGAACTGGACTGTGTTTACAGCATGAGCGGTAGTGAGTAGATTAGCTTATTTTGAGATCAAAGCAAAAGCTGCATGTAGCAACATATGCACATTGAGCTTTTTATTGTCTTAAAGGGGCAGTGTAGTATTTTGATACAGGCTTGAATAAGATAAGTAGCCAATAGGAAGAGGGTAGCATGAGTTGTCTGAATGTCACGACTTCCGCCGAAGTCGGCCCTTCTCCTTGTTCGGGTGGGGTTCGGCGGTCGACGTCACCGGCTTTCTAGTCACTACCGATCCATTTTTCTGTTTTGTTTTGTCTGATTACACACACACCTGTTTTACATGCCCTCATTACATTCCATATTTAACCATCTGACATACATTTCTGTTCTGTCCATGATTGTTCATGTCGTTAGTGGTTGTGTTTGTGTTAGAGTTGTGTTGTATGTTCCTATTTGGAATTTTGCTTTATTCTTTTAGTAAACTCAGTTGGATTACTCCATACCTGTGTCCTGCGCCTGACTCCGCTTTCACTCTGCACCCAGTCGCTGACAGAATCATGGACCATTCAAATGGAATCAGCAGGTACAGCCAGCCCTTCTCTCCCAGTAGAGGAGCGCGTTCAGCAGCACGCGACCATGTTAAACCGGCTAGGGACAGCCATGGATCGCGTGTTGCAAACTATGGACAGATGGGAGAGAGGAATCTTTCCTGTCAACGCTACTACACCTCCACCCGCGCCTAAACCTACACCGATGTCCACCCCTCTGTCGTCAAGTCCCAGTGGGATTCAGCTCTCGCTCCCAAGAGCGTATGACGTATCAGTTACCGGGTGCCAGGGGTTCCTACTGCAGCTGGAGCTCTACCTGGCAGCTGTTTAGCCGGCTCCTTCCGGACGCAAGAAAGTGGGCGCTCTCATCTCCTGCATGACTGGAAAAGCCCTGGAGTGGGCCAACGCCATCTGGGGAAGGGAAGGTTCGACTCTGGATGACTACGAGGACTTCTCCCGCCGCGTCCAGGCAGTTTTTGATCAACCACCTGAAGGGAGAGTGGCGGGAGAGAGTTAAGTCCTTAGTGATGTGGAACTAGAAGCTCTCAAACCGCTTCACCACAGCCCCGTCAATGTGGACAGAGGTGTGCTCGGCCCTGCGTTTCCTGTAGTCCACGATCAGCTCCTATGTCTTGCTGACATTGATGGAGAGGTTGTTGTCCTGGCACCACACTGCCAGGGCACTGACATCCTCCCTATAGGCTGTCTCATCGTCATTGGTGATCAGGCCAACCACCGCCATGTCATCCGCAAACTTAATGATGGTGTTGGAGGGAGGTGTTCAGACCTAGGGTCCTTAGCTTAGTGATGAGCTTGAAGAGCATTACGGTGTTGAACGCTGAGCTATAGTCAATGAACAGTATTCTCACATAGGTGTTCCTTTTGTCCAGGTGGGAGAGGGCAGTATGGAGTGCAATAGAGATTGCATCATCTGTGGATCTGTTGGGGCAACCTGCGAATTGGAGTAGGTCCATGGTGTCTGGGATGATGGTGTTGATGTGAGCCATGACCAGCCTTTCTATGGTCATTTAGACAGGTTACCATGGTGTTCTTGGATACAGGGACTATGGTGGTCTGCTTGAAACATGTAGGTTTTACAGACTGGGTCAGGGAGAGGTTGAAAATATCAGTGAAAACAATTTCCAGCTGGTCAGCGCATGCTCTAAGTACGTGTCCTGGTAATACGTCTGGCCTCGCTGCCTTGTGCCTCGCTGCCTACCTCACATCGGCTACAGAGAGTGAGATCACACAGTCATCCGGAACAGCTGGTGCACTAATGCATGGTTCAGTGTTGCTTGCCTCGAAGCGAGCATAGAAGGAATTTAGCTCATCTGGTAGGCTCGCTTCACTGGGCAGCTCGTGGCTGGGTTTGCCTTTGTAATCCATGATAGTTTGCAAGCCTGCCACAGCCGACGAGCATTACAGCTGGCGTAGTAGGATTAGATCTTAGTCCTATATTGACATTTTGACTGTTCGATGGCATGTCGGAGGTCGTAGCGGGATTTCTTATAAGTGCCCGGATTAGTGTCCCGCTCCTTGAAAGTGGCAGCTGTAGCATTTACCTCAGTGCGGATGTCACCTGTAAATCATGGCTGATTGGGATTTGTACGTACGGTCACTGTTGGGATGACGTCGTCGATGCACTTATTAATGAAGCCGGTGACTGACGTGATAAACTCCTCAATGTTCCTGGAACATATTCCAGTCTGTGCTAGCGAAACAGTCCTGTAGCTTAGCATATGGTTCATCAGACCACTTCCGTATTGAGCGAGTCACAAGTACTTCCTGTTTGAGTTTTTGCTTGTAAGAAGGAATCAGATAGAGTTATGATCAGATTTGCCAAATGGAGGAGGGCAAGAGAGAGATTTGTATGCGTTTCTATGTGTGGAGTAAAGGTGATCTAGAGTTTTTTCACCTCTGGTTGCACAGGTGACATGCTGGTAAAAATAAGGTAAAACAGATTTCAGTTAACCTGCATTAAAATCACTGGCCACTAGGGGCGTCCCCTCTGGTATCAGAATACAGAGGTTTGGTCTGTTTAAAGAGGCTGAGGACATCAGGGCTTTGCTGCACTGCATCTTTTCCAGGTCCAGAGGTAAATTGTACATTCACTGCTCTGCCTCTTCTAAGTGGCTTTCCATATCATGGTCTGGCTGGGAAAACGGCTGCATATAGTAGCTGCTGATGCCACTGATGCCACTGAGATGCCAATTCCCTCAATGTGAGTGAGTCATACCAAATACTTGTCTCAAATCAAAGCACTTTACATAAAAATTACTGATGTGATATATTTGATAAAAAAATGACAGAAAAGGCCCCAAGGTCTGACAATCAAAAAATACAAAAAACATTTACGCATGCGTGTTTCTATTTTCAAAGCCCAAAATACATATGAAAGCTGTAAATGCCATCAAACAATAAACAGGTCATGATTGTGTCCTTGACAAGTTGATCCCTTTAGAATGTAAGGTATTTCATATCTCAACACTGTTCACTCGGGCCTTAAGTAACTGCCTAAATCAGCTGTGCCAATCTGGGTGCCTGAGGCCCTGGCAGTTGTAAAAAAAAGTGTTCCACACCCTGTCTGTTGGCTACCTGTTCTTCAAACTCCGGCTCATGTGATTGTGAGATTGTGAGGCGGCGTCATCATGCAGTCATTGAGGAACAAAGAGCAATGATGTTGTCTCATCCACAACACAAACATATGACTCAAACTCCAAAGTATGACAAAAATTAGTCCCAAAAACATTACTCAATTACAGCTGAGAGGAGATTGTGTCTTTGGAAGCAAACCATCACAAAAGGCAATGGGAATGTGAAACTAAGAAATGCCCTAGCCTGGTCCCAGATCAGTTTGTGCCGTCTTTAGTGCCTTGTCACGCCAAACAACGACCATAGGATTTATCAAGAAAACATATATCGGACCAGACTTGGATTCCCGCTATCCACAGCAAAGAACATGGGTAAAACCCATGTAGAACAGGGCTCCGGGCAGCCGAGCGGAAATGGAGGAAAACTCGCCTCCCTGCGGACCTGGCATCCTTTCACTCCCTCCTCTCTACATTTTCCTCCTCTGTCTCTGCTGCTAAAGCCACTTTCTACCACTCTAAATTCCAAGCATCTGCCTCTAACCCTAGGAAGCTCTTTGCCACCTTCTCCTCCCTCCTGAATCCTCCTCCCCTCCCCCCTCCTCCCTCTCTGCAGATGACTTCGTCAACCATTTTGAAAAGAAGGTCGGCGACATCCGATCCTCGTTTGCTAAGTCAAACGACACCGCTGGTTCTGCTCACACTGCCCTACCCTATGCTCTGACCTCTTTCTCCCCTCTCTCTCCAGATGAAATCTCGCGTCTTGTGACGGCCGGCCGCCCAACAACCTGCCCGCTTGACCCTATCCCCTCCTCTCTTCTCCAGACCATTTCCGGAGACCTTCTCCCTTACCTCACCTCGCTCATCAACTCATCCCTGACCGCTGGCTACGTCCCTTCCGTCTTCAAGAGAGCGAGAGTTGCACCCCTTCTGAAAAAACCTACACTCGATCCCTCCGATGTCAACAACTACAGACCAGTATCCCTTCTTTCTTTTCTCTCCAAAACACTTGAACGTGCCGTCCTTGGCCAGCTCTCCGCTATCTCTCTCAGAATGACCTTCTTGATCCAAATCAGTCAGGTTTCAAGACTAGTCATTCAACTGAGACTGCTCTTCTCTGTATCACGGAGGCGCTCCGCACTGCTAAACTAACTCTCTCTCCTCTGCTCTCATCCTTCTAGACCTATTGGCTGCCTTCGATACTGTGAACCATCAGATCCTCCTCTCCACCCTCTCCTAGTTGGGCATCTCCGGCGCGGCCCACGCTTGGATTGCGTCCTACCTGACAGGTCGCTCCTACCAGGTGGCGTGGCGAGAATCTGTCTCCTCACCACGCGCTCTCACCACTGGTGTCCCCCAGGGCTCTGTTCTAGGCCCTCTCCTATTCTCGCTATACACCAAGTCACTTGGCTCTGTCATAACCTCACATGGTCTCTCCTATCATTGCTATGCAGACGACACACAATTAATCTTCTCCTTTCCCCCTTCTGATGACCAGGTGGCGAATCGCATCTCTGCATGTATGGCAGACATATCAGTGTGGATGACGGATCACCACCTCAAGCTGAACCTCGGCAAGACGGAGCTGCTCTTCCTCCCGGGGAAGGACTGCCCGTTCCATGATCTCGCCATCACGGTTGACAACTGTTGTTGTGTCCTCCTCCCAAAGCGCTAAGAACCTTGGCGTGATCCTGGACAACACCCTGTCGTTCTCAACTAACATCAAGGCGGTGGCCCGTTCCTGTAAGTTCATGCTCTACAACATCCGCAGAGTACGACCCTGCCTCACACAGGAAGCGGCGCAGGTCCTAATCCAGGCACTTGTCATCTCCCGTCTGGATTACTGCAACTCGCTGTTGGCTGGGCTCCCTGCCTGTGCCATTAAACCCCTACAACTCATCCAGAACGCCGCAGCCCGTCTGGTGTTCAACCTTCCCAAGTTCTCTCACGTCACCCCGCTCCTCCGCTCTCTCCACTGGCTTCCAGTTGAAGCTCGCATCCGCTACAAGACCATGGTGCTTGCCTACGGAGCTGTGAGGGGAACGGCACCTCAGTACCTCCAGGCTCTGATCAGGCCCTACACCCAAACAAGGGCACTGCGTTCATCCACCTCTGGCCTGCTCGCCTCCCTACCACTGAGGAAGTACAGTTCCCGCTCAGCCCAGCCAAAACTGTTCGCTGCTCTGGCCCCCCAATGGTGGAACAAACTCCATCACGACGCCAGGACAGAGGAGTCAATCACCATCTTCCGGAGACACCTGAAACCCCACCTCTTTAAGGAATACCTAGGATAGGATAAAGTAATCCTTCTCACCCCCCTTAAAAGATTTAGATGCACTATTGTAAAGTGGCTGTTCCACTGGATGTCATAAGGTGAATGCACCAATTTGTAAGTCGCTCTGGATAAGAGCGTCTGCTAAATGACTTAAATGTAATGTAAATGTAGATCCTGGTCCCAGGACATCAACCAATTAGATCAGATACAAACACAGCCGGTCACTCATCTGCACCCAAACATCAAATCCCGGGTATTATCATGGGCACCGGCATGACCCAGGACATGATGGAAATATAGGACAGGGAGGGAATGAAATATTCATAGATCCAAGCATTGCTCTCTCAAGCACATCTCTCTTCCCGTCTCCTGCCAAACCAGGCAAAATAGGACCGAGCACAGCAAGACAACCACTGGTAATAAATCAGGGCTAGTGATATGTGGACTTGGAACTGACTCGCAAAATAGAAGCCCAAGCATAAAAATAAACTTCAAACTCAACTTGCCAGAAAAAGAGCACTGAGTAAACAGGGTGGGAACTCTCTCTTGGTTCTCTTGCAAAAATGGAAATGAGGCAAACAACAGGCTAGGAAACAGCATCGTGTCCCGAACCGTGAAATCAGAGAGTGGAAAGGGAAAAGAGCTGCACCGAAAAAAGAGTAAAAAGGAACTCGGGAGGCCGCAAGAGAATAGGTCTGCATCTCATTTGAATGGGACAGGGAACTAATGAATTACCTCACCGTCACCCCCCTCACTCCTCTCTCGGCCCCCACAATCTCACCCCGGATGGGGTGATGTAAGGGGCTATGAAGGGGCCCCAGACAAATTGGAAGAGCAGTGTAAACAACAACAACAAATTCTGTGCCAGAAGGCTCTCACTGTGTGTGTGTGTGTGTGTGTGTGTGTGTGTGTGTGTGTGTGTGTGTGTGTGTGTGTGTGTGTGTGTGTGTGTGTGTGTGTGTGTGTGTGTGTGTGTGTGTGTGTGTGTGTGTGTGTGTGTGTGTGTGTGTGTGTGTGTGTGTGTGTGTGTGTGTGTGTGTGTGTGTGTGTGTGTGTGTGTGTGTGTGTGTGTGTGTGTGTGTGTGTGTGTGTGTGTGTGTGTGTGTGTGTGTGTGTGTGTGTGTGTGTGTGTGTGTGTGTGTGTGTGTGTGTGTGTGTGTGTGTGTGTGTGTGTGTGTGTGTGTGTGTGTGTGTGTGTGTGTGTGTGTGTGTGTGTGTGTGTGTGTGTGTGTGTGTGTGTGTGTGTGTGTGTGTGTGTGTGTGTGTGTGTGTGTGTGTGTGTGTGTGTGTGTGTGTGTGTGTGTGTGTGTGTGTGTGTGTGTGTGTGTGTGTGTGTGTGTGTGTGTGTGTGTGTGTGTGTGTGTGTGTGTGTGTGTGTGTGTGTGTGTGTGTGTGTGTGTGTGTGTGTGTGTGTGTGTGTGTGTGTGTGTGTGTGTGTGTGTGTGTGTGTGTGTGTGTGTAATAAAAGTTCCAACTATCGGGCTTGCCAGCCTGCGAAATGAGTGTATTTGTTTTCAAGTTCCTAGAGTTCAAGCGACGATGGGTGCGAGAGAGAAATAGATAACAGATAAATCGCTAACTCACGTGTACACAGTTTCATTCGGCATTAGCACAATCAACACAACATTGCAGGTTACTTTTTAATAACTCCACAAAATAGAATTGCTTTCTTGTGCCTGACATTTTGCTAACTGCTTTCCTCCCAAGCTCTGTCATCCTTTTCAAAGACAGCGTGGTGATGAAATGTCCAGCAGACGCACACACACACACACACACACAAACAAACACACACACACACACACACCAGTATTTGATTGGTTGAGATACCCAGCAGTAATAGGGAGTGATAGGACCTTCACACTCAAGCCACCCTCAACTGGATAACTGGTCCATGCAGCTTGGCTGCCATCCATTCATAACTGAGCAGTCTATCCAGCAGTCAGCCATGGCAACCTGCTACAACACCCCCTTGGGGGTTGGGAGCAGCAGCCCAGATTAATCCTCCACTGGTCTATGAGAGGTGGCCTCATGGCACCAAATACACCCCTGTCACAACGTGTTTACACAGAGGCGGGACGGGGCATTTAGCTAGGAGGAGTAACTGTTGAGTAGCTGTAAATGGTGCGGACTTGAGTTTCGATGTGTACAAACCCTCTACAAACAAGCTCAGCCGATTGTGCCAAAGTCCCCGTAATTGAACAGTCAATATTTAGTGGAGCGTTTGAAGACGGACCTCAAGATGTACCTGACTAGCAGGGATCTCGTTGACAACGCTGTTCTAGGAAGTGAGTAGTGACTGGCTGGCTGGGTAACATACAAAATGGACGTATCAAAAACAATACGAAAATGACATGAAAAGGGGAAAGAAAAAAACAGTAACAAAGAGTAATGCAATAGTGAAATTAACGCAGTATCACATTCCAAGCCCAACACAGCCCTATCAGAGACTTAAACTGGTAGATAGGGGGGGTTTACATCAGATAATCAGATACAGTCTAAACAGCCATGCTTACAATAGAGACTTCAATCGCATGACCTTGTTGTTGGCCAGATGGCCATTTACAAAAACTGGCTGTGCCTGGATGGCTGGTTTGTCAAGACAAAACCACATTGAACATCTCTGCTTTCTGCTATTCTTCTTGTCTCTGTACATCCCCAACGAGTGACACAGCCAAAATTCCTATCCTCTCCCAGAGGGTCAGCAGTGGTTTGGAGCCAGCAGACGGCGAGACGAAACAAAAGAGCTGGTTCAAACTGTTTCTCTGTGGAAAAGCAGACGACAACGCTAAATTCCACACGCTTGCACATGCTGTGGCTAGATCGTACACGGATGAAAACCAGGCGCCATATTGGTGTCATTTCGTGTTATTGTGACTTTGTTGATAGATGCTGGAGATGTCTGGGACTATGGGTGTTCCCGCGTGAGGTTGTTTCGTTCAAACATAAGTCCTTTTCAGGGCCATTACTTCAGGCAAACGACATCAGGTTCCAGCAGTAATCATGTGAACAGTCTCAACACCAAACATACAATAAAGGAGAGAGAGTCCAAAAGTCCTTGTTCGTTACTGTATGGTGTTAGGGTTTTTAAGGTCCCGCCCAACTGTTCAGAGATTCTCTGCATAATGGAAAGAGCTCTAATTATAGCTTCCACAAGAACACAATAGACCATAAGAGTAATGTGTAATCTCTCAAGGTCTAGACTCTTAGAAAAAAAAGGTTCCAAAAGGGTTATTTGGATGTCCCCATAGGAGAACCCTTTTTGGTTCCAGGTAGAAACCATTTTATGTTCCATGAAGAACCCTCTGTGGAAAGGGTTTTACATGGAACTCAAAGGGGTTCTACCTGGAGCCAAACGGATTCTACTTGGAACCAAAAAGAGTTCTTCAAAATGTCCTGCAAAAAATATGAGGTTTAGTGCCAAAAGGAGCCCTTGTTCAATATTCTCCAATGGGAGAAATGTTTTTCCTGTAGTCCCGCCCATTAAGTGCTGTCAATACATATCACCCAACATACCAGTTACAGCCCATCAGAGCTGCTAACAGGGGAAAGGGTCTGTCTGTCCGCCTATCGGCTCTTTCACAACAGATGAGATCATTACACTGCCTGACACACCAGAGCGTTCTTTGCGCTCAACTCAGCTGTGAGTTTAAAAAACACCATGGACTCAGTTATGGCTATCATAAACGTTACGCAATCAACATCTAGCCCGCAACATCGCTTGTTGCGGAAGTCTGCTGAGCATCATGATCTACTTTTACGTAATGACGTTCGGTGGCTAAGCAAGGGTAACAACGCTTTCAAGAGAGCAGCCCGTGTGCGCTCAGGGAGGAGAGAGTTGCTTTTGCTTGCTCTGGCGAAAACGCTTGATTTGACCCCCAAACAAATGCTCCATTTCCCTACACTGCGCAACTACATTCAGTCATCATCAGTACAGATCAGTCCTGTGATGTCTGAGTTTTTAGATAAACTGAAAGCTAACTTTGCAACGAGATTTGAAAAGTTTAAGTCCCCATAGAGGTTGTGCTGTTTGTTATAGGGACCCGTTCTGTACTGATACGGGGTGAGAGAGACTTCTCCGCAAAAGCTAGTTAACTGAGACGTGCCATGCATAACAGGTTTCTATATGTAAAAATAATTTAAAAAACTAGACAAAGAAAATAACAAAATAATAAAGAAATAGAAAATAGAACAGAATATGATGCTGGTCAAGTGAGATATGCCATTCATAAAATACTTCCTATGTGTAAACAAAAACAAAAGATGAAGTTATGTCTGTAAAAAGGACAGGAAAGTAGAAATGATTTAATGTGATGCAGGTCAACTGTGTTATAAGTACAAATGTGTTCCATTTTTTAAACAATTTGATGCACTGAATAAGGCTAATCTTAAAGCACTTCAAATGAACTTTTAGCAACATTTAACTTGAATAAAAGTGCTTTATAAGATTATAATTGTGCTAGTGAATCGTTTAATAAACGACTACCACAACATTTGGTTCAAGATATTTCTGACAAGATGGCCACCACCACCACCAACTGATCTTTCTGATCGGTGCAGGGGGGAGAACACATTGAGGTGGCCTATAAGAACAGTACCAATTCCTTTAGCTGAACAGGGCCTGGGTCTAATATTAGCTGATGGGTCTGGTGACTGGGACTTTAAGAAGAGAGCACAGAGCAGCCTGTCTGGGCTATTTTGAGAGGAGAGGAAATGGCAAGATAGGAAGCAGCTATGGAGTTCAGAGCTAGTTTCTTACCATAGCCCTTCACATTCAGCAACGACCTAGTCAGGGAAGTGGGTTACAGCTGTTTGGTGATATAATTAGGCCACGGCACCACGCCATGCGCTCAGAGTTATTCTGAAGTTACTTAGGAGTGACAGAGATAGAGAAAGAGAGAGAGAATGGGGGGGTGGGAAGAGAGAATTAAAAAGAGGAAGGTTTGTAAATAGCCGATGTGTGCGTTTCATAGCCCCTGGTGTTTTGAGAGTGAGGGGTCAGGCGGTCAGCTATTAGACAGCATGTGGCTCTGGTATTCGGTCACTTCCTCTCTGTGTCCTTTCGGTTTGAAATTCCTATGTAGCACACTGTCGAGACCTTACAACAGTGTTTATCCAATGTGTTGGATGACACATTCATGAGCTCTTCAGACAATCTACATTTATAAACCTGGATGTATACAGCAGTTACCATTATTTTATAGGGAACCACTCCACCATAAATTAGCTGTTTGTATTAGATTGTATGTTACATTTAACTCAGCCACTCAATTTACTTCAAAGCACTTTGTTGTCATCTGCTATTAGCCTTTAATCACTATATCTGAAGCGTTGGAGTTAAAGGTCCAATGATAGGTGTAGAAGCATCTGAAACATCAATGGTCTCTTATTTCAGAAGGCTAGTATTATGTGGGGAAGACCAAAGGGATTGAAGAGGCTACCCCAACTGCCAGGCCCTGTTAAAAGCGTGACTAATAACATATTTAATGGGGCTGTGAATGCGCATGAATACACATACAACTCAAGTGCTTAAGAGACCAAATTAACTTCATAAGCATGGGTTGACAAAAAAAACATTCATTTTAAATCACATTCATTTTAAAAGCAATGGTCTTGCTCCCGAATTAACATAAACAATGTTTGGTTCTAGTTCTGGCAGCAAAATTCAGAGCATAAAAGGTTGAAAGGTAAAAAAAATAACTATTGTATAAAAATAACAAAAAAATAACTACTGTGTATGTAAAATGTGTATAAGATGTATAAATTGAAGGTAAAAGCCGAAGTGTTTATTAGTTTACTCCAATTGGGGGATCGGCGGTAGGGTTTGCGGGGAATAATAATTAAGGTATATTCTTTTTAAAAGTATGTATGTCTATATAGGTATGTGTATGTATTTATGTGTATATGTATGCATGTGTGTATGGATATATATATATTTACCAAAACAATATATGGGGGATTGGAAAGGATGCAGACAATTACATTGATGGAACCAATATTCTTTCCACAATATTAAGCAGATCCACCCATTAAAAAAAAATAATTTTAAAAAAGCAATGGCCTTGCTCCCGAATTAACATAAACAATGATCGGTTCTAGTTCTGGCAGCAAAATTCAGAGCATAAAAGGTTGAAAGGTAACTATTTCCGCCGTTTTCACTCTAAACATTTATGTTTTTGTTTACCTTTTGAGCGTGTCTGAGGCGGAATTCCACAAACGTGCATCAATAAAACCTATTATCAGCTAAATATAATGACGCTTAGTCGTTACCTTAAGTGGGGTCAAAAGTTCCCAAAAATAAACAGAAACTGCGTGTGATTAATTCAGTCAAAAACACTTAAATATCCACACAGTTTGCACAGTTTGAGTGCTGGTTTCCAGTGAGGTGGGCTAGAAGGCTACCTCCACTCCCCTGTGAGAAGTCAGTGTCTGAGGTAAGTGTGAATGGTGTGATTTACACCAGCTGGGTGCTGTAGAGGGGTCCATAGCTGACATAATGCTATCTCTATGTGTGGGGATTCGGAAGTTTAGCCCTGGTGAAGATATCTTTTCACTGAGCTCTCCTTCATCTCTTTACCTCTTCTCCCCCATCTCTTTACCTCTTCTCCCCCATTTCTTTACCTCTTCTCCCCCATTTCTTTACCTCTTCTCTCCCATCTCTTTACCTCTTCTCCCCCATCTCTTTACCTCTTCTCCCCCATCTCTTTACCTCTTCTCTCCCATCTCTTTACCTCTTCTCCCCCATCTCTTTACCTCTTCTCCCCATCTCTTTACCTCTTCTCCCCCATCTCTTTACCTCTTCTCCCCCATCTCTTTACCTCTTCTCCCCATCTCTTTACCTCTTCTCTCCCATCTCTTTACCTCTTCTCCCCCATCTCTTTACCTCTTCTCCCCCATCTCTTCTCCCCCATCTCTTTACCTCTTCTCCCCATCTCTTTACCTCTTCTCCCCCATCTCTTTACCTCTTCTCCCCATCTCTTTACCTCTTCTCTCCCATCTCTTTACCTCTTCTCCCCATCTCTTTACCTCTTCTCCCCCATCTCTTTACCTCTTCTCTCCCATTTCTTTACCTTTTCTCCCCCATCTCTTTACCTCTTCTCCCCCATCTCTTTACCTCTTCTCCCCCATCTCTTTACCTCTTCTCTCCCATCTCTTTACCTCTTCTCCCCCATCTCTTTACCTCTTCTCCCCCATCTCTTTACCTCTTCTTTACCTCTTCTCCTCCCTCATTGAAACTCTTCCTCTGAGGGAGAAACACCACGCTGAAAACATACACAAAAGCACACACACACACACACACACACACACACACACACACACACACACACACACACACACACACACACACACACACACACACACACACACACACACACACACACACACACACACACACACACACACACACACACACACACACACACACACATGCCCGCTAGCACGCACAAACACACAAACAGGGAGGCCCCTGCACTGGAAGAAAGAGAGAAATGCCACCCAAACATTGTTAGCATTGGGAGAACATTAGACTCTCTGGCGACACAGACGTGCCTATTGTTTAAAGACCTGACTCCAAACACTACGAATATGGCATGACTTCTGTCACTCCGTGGCCTCTCCCTCTCTTTTCTTCTTCTCTCTCCCGTCCTCATTCAAAACCCACCTTGTCTGTGCATTTTGCTGAGCCTTTTTGCACATGTGGGAGAGGACTACTTCCTAACCCTCTATCCTTCTAAATCATCCTCCCTCCTGCACCAACAACATACCAGCATTACTAGGGCCCAGAGGTTTCACCTGGTTAGGTTGAGTGGTCTGGAAAACTCCTGTTCCTATACTACAAACTTAGAAGGGTAACCCTTTCCATCAGCATGCGAGCAACGAGCCATACCTCTTAGATAGGATCGCAAAGTAAAGCCTTCTCCTTATTCTGATGATTTTATTTCCAAATTCTATAGGGGATTTAGGATTTGCCTAATCCTTTTAACCATGCAAATACTTTTGAATTCTTCCCAAAAAAGTAAACCCGATTAAGATGTTGGGAAACAGGGCATTTGATTGGCAACGTAATATTGGGTAGAAGAACCATTCATATGGAATTAACTGGATTATACTGGATATAGAGCGTTCATCCTTCCGGACGGTCTTCCTTCTGCACTGTAACCGGTAATAAATAAATCAGATGATAAAACAGAGGAGTGAAATGATAAATGAGATTATATAACGAACAAGACATTCTATTGGCTCGCCATCTCTCTCGTCCTCCCTCAAATCAAGAGATTGAAAATGGGCCCCCTTTCTGAAATCTCACCCTGTGAGCAAATTGAAATCTTCAGAGGATGAATTATTTCTGTGCTAGCCGGAAGCTCATCGACACACACAAGCAGCAAAAACACGTCTTTACTCGACCAGCTTTGAAGTTGATGAAGTGAAGGGACACTGCAACAACTAGGCTATAGTTGGGGGGCAAAGTACGGCACTTCAAACCGGCCCGCAGGACATAATAAAAAAAGAATAATAACATTTTTTTTAATGCCTTAGGCCGCTGCGTCACTCAGGAGGCTCCAGCAAATTCATTTTAACAAACAATTGGTCCCCTGAAAAATGCGTCCCTCCGATGAATTTCAAAATCCTGATGTGGCCCTCGAGCCAAAAAGTTTGCCCACCCCTGGTCTACATAGTCTCATCCACTCACTGACTCATTCACAACGATGCAGGAATAATGTATGGTAATATCCATATGTCCAGTTGAAATGAAGTATTTTCTGAGGAAAGTAATGCGAAACAAGTTGATCCAACAATGACAGTGTTAGAAGCTCAAGATGATTCGTAAGATGATCACATCCCCACAAATATTACCCCATATATCAAATCTGACACCTAAAATGTGGCTAGAAGACCAATCTTAGGCGACATCTCTATACGACAGCAATGTTTACATTTGTGATCACCCTTACACATATATATTTTTTTAAATCAGGTGAAAAAAAACATGTTTTTCAGAAATGTTTGAAGTTTCAAATTTAAATTTTTGTGGATTTTATTTACCCAACATGTATATTTTTCACATTTTCACCACTTTCAGCTACATCTGGTCTCCGGTCCAGGGCTGACCAGAACCAACCCTGTTTAGCTTCAGAAGGAAACCAGCAGTGGGATGCAGGGTGCTATGTTGCTGAAAGGAATGTACCACAACTTGCAACTATAGAAAAAAGGCAGGAAAAGCAAAGGCCAGGGTAACATAACCAAAGATAAGTGAAATTGCAGGAAAGAGGGAGGCGTTTTATTTAGTTGCTCATACATTTAAAAAGAAAACTGAAATACAAAATGTTGCATCCATTTTACAATGAATTTGCTCTCGCATTTAAAAAGTATTTCCTTGCTATACTATACAGTGTTTGTTTACATTTACTTTGTTTACAAACATTGGAGTTTTCTTACATGTGAAACTGAAAATTGGATTGCACGTGCAACACAGCATTCCTAACCTAGCCTACAATGTCTGCTGTGTGGATAATGGAATTCATTGCCCTTGACAATCAACAGTTCACGGTTGTGGGTGATGTTGGATTTCGCGACTGGTCGAGCACCAGTACACACTAACGTTACCAAGTGCAATATTTTTCAGATGTTGCCCTACCGGAGTAACACATAATACCGTCCCTGCTATTAGCTTCACGACATATTATGGAACGTTGTTTGGGGCTTTGCGTGTCAAAAAAGATGCACGTCAAATAACACTATTTGACAATAATCCTATTTGAAGCGTTAAATAAGCTTTTAATTTGAAACGCCAAATAACACAGTTCTATTATAGAATGTTGTGTGTTCTGCAAGCCAAGCGCCACCACTACTATCCGTAGCACTGTCAAAGCTGTACTAAAAAGACTGCAAACAAGCAAACACCGGCCACGAACGATGTGTTGACAATACCGCGTTGGTAATAAAGCATTTTTTGATCGACCGCAACTTCTGGGGTAGCTAGCTAGCTTTAGCTTGGTACCTAGCTAGCACCAATACAACCAGCCTGAAAACAATGACCAGTAGAAACTGCAGTCATTTTCACTACTCTGAGCGATGATTTTGGAATCCTTGTGAGTAAGTATTAGCTAGGTAGCCACATGTTGTTTGCCTATTGAAATTGAACTTCAGTTCATGAAAATAAATAGCTAGCCAGCTACTTAACCCTGTTGCCCAAAGTTAATGTTATAAGCAGCCAGCTAGCTTCATCTGGCTAGTGAGGCTCGACCTGACCGGGCTATGCGTTGTGAAGCTAGCCACAGTAAGTATTAGGCACAATAGTGGTATTTGCGGTTTGCCTTCAAAATAAAAGTACCTATTTCAAAGTGATGCAGAAGGTCACAATTGGTGGAATCATGCCATATTTAGACAAGATTATGTTAAACAAGGTTGGAATGTGAAGCAATGAAATGGCGTATCAGTCTACTCTGTGTTACCCACAGAACACAACTGTGAAGAGTTTACGCAAATATTGCGTTGTGGCTCTTATCGCGGGACTGTGACTGTGTGAAATCACCTCCCCAGTCAGCCTATTGTGAGTATTGACATTCATATTGCACTGTACAGCTTTACACAAGGATTGGGGATCAATGAAGCGGGGTGACAGTCTCCTCAATACCCAATATATTTTTTTCCCAACATCCTCCTCAGAGTTATCAGACTCCAAAACATCCACGCAGTATTGTTTTTCCTCTGGAATATTGTGCAATGCACATGGGTTGACAATAAATGTGGCTCAATTCACAGTTGTTTCAGAGTCCCGCAATAAGAGCTACGATGGTAATGTTCTCTGGGTGTCACTGAGTAGACTGATACCCCATGTCATTGATCCACAATCCATAGGTAAGGCTGTACAATGAAATACGTATGCCCCCAATGCAATGCCCCCAATGCAATGACCAGCACTGTCGGTGAGCAAGACAAGTTTTCCAGCATCATAGCATACATATCGATAAATCGCTGTGACATATGAAATACGAGTGATAGTGTAATCAATGTGTAATAACTATGTAAAAAATGCATGAACGCGTTAAATTATTATGTGATGTGCAGTCATATTCAGGTCCTGATTGGTCAACAAGCTTATTTGACACTATAAGACTATTTGACGAGTATCTTTCTTGACAGGCAAAGACGCAAACGGTGTTCCATAGAAAGCCTGGTTGAGAATTAAATAACTGAACGATGAAACAGCACAGCAAGTAAATGGAAGAAATAGGTTTGATCATGTTTTACAGGTAATGGGAACATACGTAAATGCCAACAAAATCACTTTTTGGTCCATGTGGTGTGTGTGTGTAACCTTTATTTGACTAGGCATGTCAGGCATGTCAAAAAATGTTAAATACTGGTTATCTGTATCGGGTTTATTTGGGCAAGGAAAATATTGGATATCGGTATCGGGCAAAAATGTCGTATCGGTGCATCACTACTGGAAAGTGTGTCAACGTGAGACTCTTAGCCCACCAATCTCTAACTAATTCACAAATATACTCACTAGGCTACCCTGGGGCGGCAGGGTAGCCTAGTGGTTAGTGGTTGGACTAGTAACCGGAAGGTTGCAAGTTCAAACCCCCGAGCTGACAAGGTACAAATCTGTCGTTCTGCCCCTGAACAGGCAGTTAACCCACTGTTCCTCGGCTGTCATTGAAAATAAGAATTTGTTCTTAAGTGACTTGCCTAGTTAAATAAAGGTAAAAAAAAAAAAAAATTTAACTAATGCAGCTTTCTCTCCAGGAAACGGTACACTGGCTTTACAATTCACATATTCTCCTAATTACGTAAGAGCAGCTCCTGCAGCTGAAGCTGTAGCTAGCTGAGTGATCCTTATTCACTGCAGGCCTGATAGCCTGACAGGGGTGGTGGTAATTGGGCTCCCTGACGGGGTTACACGATAGAAAAAGTCCTGTCAGTATGCTGAGACTCTTCATCCTCCAGGATGACGAGCGTGTTTGTTCAAACTAGGGTTAGTAACAGTAGGCTACAACATGGAACTCAGTGAACAAGCTATAAAG
Source organism: Oncorhynchus keta (assembly GCF_023373465.1). Taxonomy (NCBI): domain Eukaryota; kingdom Metazoa; phylum Chordata; class Actinopteri; order Salmoniformes; family Salmonidae; genus Oncorhynchus; species Oncorhynchus keta. The sequence continues at coordinate 57,616,945 of NC_068454.1, forward strand.
CTTTAGGCAGAAGACACACTCGCTCAGCTAGGCTCAAATATCTCCATAACAATGCAAGCACAGTCACAGCAATATTAATGAGGCAACTTACATGTACAGTACCTTGATGTTCACTGATCTGTTGGTTAGATCTATTGACCATTACAGTGCATCGGCAAGTGCGTGACCCAATATTACACACGTTGTTAAGATTTAAAGTAGGCCTAAACTGTGACACTATGGCCGACCCTCAACTAGTTTATAGGCAGTTACCATTAGCTGTGCAGTTACACACTTGACATTTACAGTAAATATCGGAACATGCCAAAACGAAACACATCGATATTCACATGACCTGCCTCCAGAGTTCACACATCAAGATGGCTTCTCCTTACTTTGCTCCTCACAGGTACCTGACAAGTTATTCAGAAGGCCTGATTTCTATATTATATATATCCTGTACTGTCTGTGACGTCTGCAGTAACCAATTCAGACAAGTGTTATTTTTGTAGCCCTCTCTGATGGGTAGAGCGTGTGTGTGTGTGTGTGTGTGTGTGTGTGTGTGTGTGTGTGTGTGTGTGTGTGTGTGTGTGTGTGTGTGTGTGTGTGTGTGTGTGTGTGTGTGTGTGTGTGTGTGTGTGTGTGATTGTGTGTGTGTACGTGAGTGCGTTCGCATGCGTTTGTGTGTGTGTGTGTCATGGTTAGAGTGCACTAGCAATGGTATAGCTAGCCACGAAAAATAAAGAAAGCTCTTGATTCCAGTCAGCCCGCCTCGGATTTGCAGGCTAACAACAGAGAACGGATTAGAGAGAAACACCAAATGGTTGCCGACTCCAAGGGCATGGAACAAGTGGCGGACTGGCGGTGCAGAGAAAAGGAGAGCTCAGAGGGGCGAGTGCCTGAATGCAAATCTAGGTTGCGTCCCAAATATTCCCTATATAGCACCTTACTTTTGACCAGAGCCATTACAGTGCACTACATAGGAAATAAGGTGTCATTTGGGACACGACCCCTAAAGAAAATAAGGATTAGAAGATGTCCTGACGGTCCTGACGGAGGCAGAATTCCACAATGCCTGGGCCGGACTAAAGAGACTACTACAGCAGCCCCACTGCAAGGGCCTCTGATTCACAGTTCACACCAATGAGTGGATCCTATCAACGGTATTCTATGCAACTTGGTAGTTGAACGTAGTAGCGTTAGCAAGCATACACAATGCACTTCAGAGGCACACTCTGCCAACACGAATGGGTAACTCCCTGATTCTTCTGAAGGGAGGACACAGAAAAACATATCTGGCTTTGGTTAGCAACAAAGGTGGTCTGTCCTCCAAGGTGTGAATGAATGACTGCCACAATAACCTATTTAAAATTCTCCAACCAGACCAATATAAACGACGATGACATTAAAATATTGATTGAGTGTTCTGAAGTTGGGGAAAATCCCTTCTATAAATGTGCTCACACGACAACAGAGTTCGGCTAGGGCTTGACAAGTAGCTCACCCTTCATGCTTGAGGAATGCGACGATGAAGATTGACTAAGATCTTTTACAGGACCAGTCAGTCAGAGAGGGCAGCGAGCATTGAGTCATCGCTTTGTTACATTTTTAGCTCGTGTAACGTGTTCCTCGTGAATCAGCCCAGACAGCTTCAGAAACAGCTTCTGCTCGTTGTCAAGGGGCGGAGATCATAGAAGAAGAATTCTGTAGGCTACAGTGCACATAATGGGGATGGCGCGTTTCCTGGACACGGCCTTCAATGACATAACCAGATTGGTGTGTGCTGTAGCCAACTCCTATTGTCATTGTCATCCAAGGGCCATATGAGGTTGGCAAGACCACACAAACAGATCTGGCACCAGGCTATCAATGACATAGCTGCTAGATAGATACATCAAGGTCTGGTCAAGGTTTCCACGGTCAACAGGGTGGAGCTCCATTCTTATGGATCTCAGCCAAAACAAGTAACAACCCACCCATCCAGCAGCCCACAGGAAGTAGGAAGGGAGCTCTTGGTTGGACACTGTTGTCCATGGTGTGTGTGTTTGTCCTACTAGCAGAGCAGGGTAATGGATCAATGCAATGGTTCTAGCTCTTAGACAACCTCAGTTCTAACCAGTGAACATCACCTCACCTGCATTGTGACACAACTACCTCCTCTCATGAATTGCCTGAGAATCTGGGTAATTCCATCTTCCTTCTGGGGAGTTTTCGTTTTGAGGATCTTACCTATCCGCCCCCGGCCGCTTTATTCTTTACTGGGAGTGTTATTACTCACACAGAGGTAATTGGCCAACAGGCTATTACACAAAATAGGGCCTGGTGATTGTCAGGTATGTATGATTCAGAGAGAAAGTGCATTGTCCTCTATTTCACAATAAACCTATATTCATGTATTCAAATAGAGCTGCTTATCTGGCTGTGTGAAGTGGAACATTAAAATAGCCACTGACACTCTCTTAACTGGATGGCACCAATGGCTGTGCTCTGGTCTTCAGTCTAAAAGTCCTTCACTCGCCCATAATTATACTTCATAATAGTATAGTCCTTATGCATTATGATGACACATGAAAAGCCATCGAGGCGAGGAGGCATATCCCGAAACAATGCGACAATCCATGGAACTCCAACTGATCATCTCTCATCTGACAAATACAGGGTTAAGGTGTGTGTGTATGTGTATGTGTATGTATGTATGTATGTATGTATGTGTGTGTGTGTGTGTGGGTGTGTGTGTGTGTGTGTGTGTGTGTGTGTGTGTGTGTGTGTGTGTGTGTGTGTGTGTGTGTGTGTGTGTGTGTGTGTGTGTGTGTGTGTGTGTGTGTGTGTGTGTGTGTGTGTGCGTGTGTGTGCGTGTGTGTATGCGTGTGTGTGTGTGTATGTGTGTGTGTGTGTATGTGTGTGTATGCGTGTGTGTGTGTGTGTGTGTGTGTGTGTGTGTGTGTGTGTGTGTGTGTGTGTGTGTGTGTATGTATGTATGTATGTATGTATGTATGTATGTAGGTAGGTAGGTAGGTAGGTAGGTAGGTAGGTAGGTAGGTAGGTAGGTAGGTAGGTAGGTAGGTGTGTGTGTGTGTGCACTCATACTCCTGCCACATCCGTTTTGACCGGTCACTGTTAAACATTTACATTACATTACACTTAAGTCATTTAGCAGACGCTCTTATCCAGAGCGACTTACAAATTGGTGCATTCACCTTATGACATCCAGTGGAACAGCCACTCTCCAATAGTGCATCTAAATCTTTTAGGGGGGTGAGAAGGATTACTTATCCTATCCTAGGTATTCCTTAAAGAGGAACACTCTTATGCAAAAGCCCACTGACAAAATACTGTTTATAATATCCAGTGGATAACTTTGTCCTTGAACACTAGCTCTCCGCGACAACACAGTCACAGATTGTAATTTGCACATTTAAAATCATAGCACTTCAAGAGTAAATAAATCAATCTGGCCAGATGATGAAGTTGGCTCCTGCCTGCACTTTGGCTCTGAACTTTTGATTAAAGGGCATCTGATCACAGTAGGCTAAATCACAGTACTCATGTGTATTCATTTACAGATCAGAAGGCACCTGGGTTAAAGATATATGAACCATGAATCCCTGCATTAGAACTGGGCTAGTCAAGATCAAATGGCACAGAACAGAAGCCATTCATTATCTGGTTGATGGGTGCTCATGTGATAAACCGGTTGAGGGGAAAACGGAACGGATGCCAGACCGGTGACCTCATAATGTAAACATAGGGGGGGGATTACCTCATCAAGCGCGCTGTATTAATTATTATTAATTTAGTTGTGATCGAATGGACAGTTGTTTGGGTCAGGCTGTTAGAGACACTAGTCATACATTTGTTGAGAAAACTGTTGAAGAAAATCCAATGTTTTAAACCCAGTATATTATCATGTGTTGTTGTCATACGGATTAGACAAGAATTAACAGCGTGGCAGTAGACTAGGCTGTATTGTGGAAGGAGACTAGTGGAGCCTTTTTGTGGAGCCTTTTTGGACGGAAGCTCTGCTTCCTCTAGTTCCTTCCTTTTGACAAGGCTAATAATCAACATTTATACAGATCGTCGACGTGTGTTGTTAGACGTTTATAGCGTGGAAATATCCCTTATTAGACTACGCCACACATAGCCTAACAATTATACAGATGAGAAGAAATTAAAGTCGTTTGATCTCAAACAATGTCGCATTCACACGCACAGCGACCGTGCAAATAACCGGTATGATGATCATTCGATTAAAAAAAAGTTTTGTCGGGAGATACGTGAGAAAGGCCACCAGAAAGAAAATCCTCAAATTCATTGACAGGTCGAACAACAAACGTTTCAACGCGCGTTAAATGTCCACGAGGTTCAATAAAATAATAGGCAACTTACATATTGCTTCAGGCAACGCATTTCCCACCAAATCGGTGTCGAGGTCTTTGCTTTGCATTTTATTCATTCAATCATGCGCTTTTCGGCTCGTCCTCTCCCGACGGTATGTATACTCATTCCTCAGACAGAAGGGAAACTTGGTTGAGTCACTCTAGTTGCTCACCAGCGCGCACAGACTACCCCTATTTCCAAATGGAAAACGCTGGAGACGCACCGGGTAGGCAGCACTCTTTCGGAAAAAAACGGTGCCACACACAGAATAACAATGTGGTTAGTTGGAAACTATTTGGGCTGCAATACCATCAACGTTCCTAAATTGCTTAGGATCAGAAAGATATAGAGGGGGAGGAGAGAGGGGAAATAAGTAAACCCACACAACAGCTGACGGTAGGTTCATTGTACGGACAGTCGGATGCTGGCCTCCGGATCGGACTGTTCCATAGCCAGTAGGGGTGTGAATATGTTATGGAGCACGTTTATTTTCAATCTTTATACCGCATTATCTAATTCACAACGAATAACATGTGTTTTGTATTATTATGTTGTAATTACTTATATTTGAATATGTACATGTTTAAACGTGTTTAATCAAATACTTCACATATGATACAAATGTATACCCCTTTCATTCCAAATGGAGCCAGCCGTCTATAAAAGAATACAACCTCTGGTCCATTCCAGTGTAAAGTATTTCAATGCTTTTCATGTGTTGAATGCCTGACCACTGCTTCAACGATGCTATCACCCAAACAACATTGAAAACAAATGTTTTTAAATATATTTTTTAGAGGTCACATATGGTAGCCTAATTATTATACTATAACCCCCTTGGGTTGTGCCGTGCAGAGATCTTTGTGGGCTATACTCGGCCTTGTCTCAGGATGGTAAGTTGGTGGTTGAAGATATCCCTCTTGTGGTGTGAGGGCTGTGCTTTGGCAAAATGGATGGGGTTATATCCTTCCTGTTTGGCCCTGTCCAGGGGTATCATCGGATGGGGCCACAGTGTCTCCTGACCCCTCCTTTCTCAGGCTCCAGTATTTATGCTGCAGTTGTTTATGTGTCGGGGTGCTAGGGTCAGTTTGTTATATCTGGAGTACTTCTCCTGTCTTATCCGGTGTCCTGTGTGAATTTAAGTATGCTCTCTCTAATTGTCTCTTTCTCAGAGGACCTGAGCCTTAGGACCATGCCTCAGGACTACCTGGCTTGATGACTCCTTGCTGTCCCCAGTCCACCTGGCCGTGCTGCTGCTCCAGTTTCAACTGTTCTGCCTGCGGTTATGGAACCCTGACCTGTTCACCGGACGTGCTACCTGTCCCAGACCTGCTGTTTTCAACTCTCTAGAGACAGCAGGAGCGGTAGAGATACTCTTAATGATTGGCTATGAAAAGGCAACTGGCATTTACTCCTGAGGTGCTGACTTGCTGCATTCTCGACAACTACTGTGATTATTATCATTTGACCCTGCTGGTCATTTATGGACATTTGAACATCTTGTCCATGTTCTGTTATAATCTCCACCCGGCACAGTCAGAAGAGGACTGGCCACCCTTCATAGCCTGGTTCCTCTCTAGGTTTCTTCCTAGGTTTCTAGGGAGTTTTTCCTAGCCACTGTGCTTCTGCACCTGCATCGCTTGCTGTTTGGGGTTTTAGGCTGGGTTTCTGTACAGCACTTTGAGATATCAGCTTATGTAAGAAGGGCTATATAAATACATTTGATTAAATTTTATTTTATTTATTAGTGCATCACCTGGTAGACTAGCCTATCAGATGATGCACACGGACTAACAAAAAAAAACACAAACTATCACACACACACACACCTCATACTCACACACGGAACAGCAGCGATGGCTGTGCATGTCATATAGAGAGACATTGAACCACTGGTCACTTCTCGTTTTAACACGGAGTATTTATAAACTGTATTCGCGACATCGCTCATTCTAATATTTATACTACTGTACTTTGTATTCAGCTACATTGTTTATACAGACCACATATGTATTAATGTAATGGATTATTGACATAGTTCACTCTAATATAGCCTAGGAGGAGTATTTATGTCTGTAATAAAGCCCTTTTGTGGGGTAAAACTCATTCCGATTGGCTGGGTCTGTCTCCCCAGTGGTGGGTGGGGCATGGTGGGTGGACCCATGCCCAGTCATGTGCAAACCATAGATTAGAGCCTAATGAATGTATTTCAATTGACAGATTTCCTTCTATGAACTGTAACTCAGTAAAATCTTTGCAATTGTTGCATGTTGAGTTTATATTTCTGTTCAGTATATTTTGGCACACTTATTGTCCTGCTATTGACCATGAAAAAGTGAAACCTAAAGTATAATTCACTCTCCAGAAGTGTTTAAATACTATCATCTCTCGCCAGGGGCGCAACTTTGGATTTAGAAGTGGGGAGGACATAATTATTATTTATTTTTTTATCCAGTCAAATAAACACTCCAAACAGACTACCCGACCGCTCAGAGGCGTCCGCATGGGCCTAAAGCACACCATTGCCTCGTTTGGTATCACATTCCAATTATAAAACTGGGGGGGACAAAGAAGGCCATTTCAGAATGTGTCCCCTTCCTCGTCCTCGTCCCCAGGGAAAGTTGCTACCCTGTCTCTGGCAGAAATTGAAATGAGACTGCTGTCTAAATTCAGTTGTTACTTTATGTTGGCATGGCCAAAAGTCCGGCTAAGATTTTGCCCTATGATTAATGCCTTCGTCTTAGTCTGCACAATTTCAAAACAACGTCAAGACACCACAGTGACCACTCTCTCTGGAACTACACGTTTGTAGAAGTTTGTGAAAGACCCCAAAAGTTCAAGGCCATCATCAATGGAAACTGACCATATAAAATGCGACATTGCACCATGTGAGAATGATATTCTCTGAACACATGTTTTGTTCAAAACTCTCATGTGTGCATCTCAGGTAGGCCTAGACTGACCCTAGTCCCTAGGAATTATGTTACCAACATGCACAACCTAAATCTCTTGACCTTTGACTCAGGAGTGGGATGTACACTCACTTTAATTAGGATTCTCATCACAGTGTGTAAAAGATGCTGATTCCTTTGACCGTTCCAGTCTGAAGGATTAGACATTTGCTGGGGATTTGGACTGTGAGGTCACATGCAGTGAAAACAAGAGAAGAGGGTGCACAGCAGCACAATTATTGGCACATGGTTTAGCATACCAACACACAATAATTGGCATGAAACATGTTTCTCCTTTATAAATCAAATCAAATTGTATTTGTCACATACACATGGTTAGCAGATGTTAATGCGAGTGTAGCGAAATGCTTAGAGTAAAATAATGGAACATTTCGGCAAATTATATGATAAAGTTATCTTTCACACATTGATACGATATATAACGTTCTTTGTAGAGAGACAACTCCAGTCAGTGTTCTTGTATGTGAATCTGACCTTTTGTTTTGCTGTGATGGATCTGATTTATATCAGGACTTGGTTAAACAAGTTCCACCCAAGATAAGAGTTTTTACTGTAGTGTTTGAGTGGAAATACGTGTTTAGATTTCTTGATTTCATTAGTTCATTGTGCACTGAAAAAGATACCAAATGTACAAGGTTCTCCATAATGGATCTCTCCACTCATTCTAACTGAAGCACTCTATCCCCCGCCTGTGGATTTCAAGGAGCATCTGCCAAGGAGGGGGCTGTGATGGGGGGTAATCGGCACGCTTGAGAGGGGACCCCCCCCACCCCAAAAGAAAAAGACCCAGTAGGGCTCCTTTGTGCAGCTGTTCAGTCGTTTTAGCACAAACCCCCAAGAGCCACCTGTCACTGCAACTAGAAAGGAGCGTGTGTGTGTGTGTGTGTGTGTGTGTGTGTGTGTGTGTGTGTGTGTGTGTGCTGGTGAGCAGGGGGCTTGTGTGTGTGCTGGGGAGCAGGAGGCTTGTGTGTGTGCTGGGGAGCAGGAGGCTTGTGTGTGTGCTGGGGAGCAGGGGGCTTGTGTGTGTGCTGGGGAGCAGGAGGCTTGTGTGTGTGCTGGGGAGCAGGGGGCTTGTGTGTGTGCTGGAGAGTAGGGGGCTTGTGTGTGTGCTGGAGAGCAGGGGGCTTGTGTGTGTGCTGGGGAGCAGGGGGCTTGTGTGTGTGCTGGGGAGCAGGGGGCTTGTGTGTGTGCTGGGGAGCAGGGGGCTTGTGTGTGTGCTGGGGAGCAAGGGGCTTGTGTGTGTGCTGGGGAGCAAGGGGCTTGTGTGTGTCTCTGTGCACATGCTTGATTTTTTGTTTGCATATCTGACAGTTCATTTTTTGAAGAGGGAATTTCAAATGAAAAGAGAGGAGACAGAGATATTCAGTTGGACTTGGCTTGGGATGAATCCAGAAACCTATTCAACAATCTTTCATTTGTTTTATGATTTGGTCCCAGTAGTATACCCAAGAGCCTTTTACAAAGATATGAGATGAATAGGAGCAAATGAAGCACTTTCAGTTGCCTGTGGAGGTCTTTGCCACATATACGAAATGAAGATGAATTGAAGACAGATGTGAAAAATAACCTATAATAGGATCGAGGGAAGAGCATGACGTTTCATTTTCAGGAGATGAAGAGTAAATTAAGAATGTATATCCTTCTGCCTTGCAGTCAGGCATAGGTTCATGTACAGTGGAGAGCAATATGCTTATAAACATGTGAGATTACTATTAAAAATGGGACAAATAATTTACATTTGATGTTATTAATTTGATATAACATAAGAGCTCATGTTACATAGACTGGGTTGGAGATGCTCATAGCTCAATGTTGCACAGTGCAATAACCTAACAACCATGTTGGCAAAACAGGTTGACTTCATATGTTCTCTTTCTGTATACTAGAATGTGCTACTGTGAGTGCTGCAAGCTGGAGCCCTAGCACATTGTACAGTTAGACCTTTCAGCATGACTTCCCTGCATGCAGTATTTGGAGAGATTTGGGAGTTTAGTGCAACGGTTTAAAAGGTTTATTCACTACCTTTTTAGAGCTCCCTGCTTTGGCTTTTTCATTGTAATCCCAATGTTTCTGCCAATCTATCAATGTTTCTGTACTCGCACAGGACAGTAAAGAGCAACTTGCCATGGGTAATTAAATGTGGAACAACGCTTTTCTCAATTACCTCTCTCCGTGATAAACTACTCTTCATACTTTGGACTGCGTTGTAACTACCCATGGCGAAACAGGGATGACATGGCATGTGAACGATGCGATCAACAGTACAAAAGCACTCTTTGCTTATTTTGTCCTGTTTATTCAACTTGAGAAACCTTTTTACATCCGTGACTGTTTCACATGGACTGTAGCTGAACAAATGTAACATTTTCAAAACATAGCTTTATTTGTCACATGCTTTGTAAACAACGGCTGTAGACTAACAGTGAAACGGTTACCAAGGGGCCCTTCCCAACAATGCAGAGAGAAAAAAGAGAAATAGGAGAAACAAAAAAAAAAAAAAAAATGAGAAGATTAAAGGATCAGTGTAGAGTTTAGCACACAGAACAACATTGTGTTTATGCCATTTGAAATGTGTCAATCTTTGCACAGGAAGCAAAGGAAATCTGGTCCCGGATCTGTTTGTGCTGTATAACCAAGGCTATAGAGCACAAACAGATCTGAAACCAGGCTAAAAGGAACTCATTGATTTCATCACAGATTTCTCGGTTGTGATGACAAGAAAAATTATATAGGCCCATAGTACATAACTGTGACAATAACAGTCAAAGTAATATAAACGTTTTAGATGGTCTCCAACCTGGAAGTTACTGATTAAGCTTTTTCATTTTAAGAGCCTTTTTCTACTGCCCTCTCAAACCCAAGCTTGAGGGAGAAAAGCAGTCCTTTCATTCTATGTGCTGGAGCACACTTCCTTTAGATCCCCTTTTCAAGAGATCTGCAAATGCACCTAATCTTTTGTACCCCCTCTTTCCAGGGTATTCAGACCCCCCATCCTTTCATCTGTCTCTCAATGACCCCACACACGCAGTCACGCACAGGATTAATCTTTTGAAAAACACACATTTGCTACAGCCTTGTAGTGCCAGTGAACGTATTGCAACTGAATTATCTTGATATATCCACTGCACACCCAGGGCATGATGTAAAGTCCTCACTCTGTCTTATAGAACATGGGTATGACTGTTTCTCTGTGCGCTGAAGTAATGGTTGGTGATAAGGCTACACAAAGGAGTCAGTGACATTTGTTATAGAGTTGGCCTCCAAAAATACAGTACCAGTCAAAAGTTTGGACACATCTACTCTTTCCAGGATTTTTTTTTTTTTTATCTTAAAAAAAACAACTATTTTTTACATTGTAGAATGATAGTGAAGATCAAAACTATGAAATAATACATATGGAATCATGTAGTAACCAAAACAAGTGTGAAACAAATCAAAATATATTCTTCAAAGTAGCCAACCTTGAATGAGTAGGTGTGTCCAGACTTTTGACTGGTATTGTACATGAATAACAAATGAATACAGAGTCATCTTATGCAAGATTACAAAAATGACACATTCGCAACTGTGTGTAAAAAGCCAGATTATTCTCTGAGGAAGAAACATTAGATTAATTGGCACAAGTGCAAATTATGATTAGACACCGTCCCAAATGGATTAAGTGTCTTCCTACAATGCCCAAATCTAATTTATCTCAGGGGTAAAGAAGGCAAAACACTGTTTGAGTAGCTCCAACCACTGAACAGCGAAGCCACCTGATTGTTCCAGAACACCTGTAAAACAGAAACACAAGTTGTCCTATGAAAGAAGCTTTGAACAATGAATAAAAAATAATTCCATGGTTGCATTACATTGGGTTGACTCGATTACATTCAGTTGACTCACCTTATTTTGGTGGAACACCCTCAATGTACTTTTAAAGGTAGTCTCATCCGTGGTCCATTCTATACAGCAGTATACTTCTGGCGTTCTCTCTCTTTATTTGCTTGAGCTGACAGCGTGATAGGAAAATGAAAGGGCCCAGAAGAAAACACACGGTTGGAGGAGTCAGGAGGCCTATGTTCTTAAAGAAAGCATTTCCATGTGGTGGTAATGAGCCATTGGAAACAAGGTGGGGGTAGAGAGGGAGAAAATGGCCTGACATGAGGGCTTCCATTAGCTTTCTGCATGTAAAGGGGTCAACATAGAATTCGCTAGCAGGGCTGGCAGAGCTTTGCGCAGTGTCGCAATGGTCGTTTTTCGTCACACGTTTTAGGAAGCGTCTGTGCAAACTGGTGAGACATACGAGAGCCTTTACAACCACTCGATGGAGTTGTATTCGGACAAACACGCAAAAGACAACAGCTGGAAGGAGATGTAGAGATGGAGTTGTAGCGATGAGACAAGATAGTAGCTACTAAAGCAATTGGATACCACGAAATTGAGGAGAAAAAGGGGTAAAAAAAAAAATGTAAAAGTGCCACGGCTTGGTAAACTACTCTGGCTTACCCCAAGCCCCCTAGTGGATATACACTACACAAGGTAGACTTCTTCTCTGGGTGTAACGCGACAAAAATAGTCTATGCACGTAAACCATGTAGCCTTTAGACTTCATTGCATCGCACACACTTCACACTGCACACAGGAAGAGGTGTTCCACCCTCACTGCACACAGGAAGAGGGGCCCCACCCTCCCTGCACACAGGAAGAGGGGCTCCACACTCCCCTCTCTCGTCCCTCACTTATTCACTCACTGCTCAGGAAAGGGCTTGATTTGAGAGTTGCAGCTGCACTCTCTTCACCCAAACACACAAAGAGAGAGGGAGAGACCCTCAAACTCAGGCACATGCATAATCACTAACAGGAACAAGTAAACAAGCAAGCAGGCCAGTAAGCAAGCAGAAACACACACATGCAATCACACGTCGCTCAATAAATTGCTACTGATTGCTTTGAGAGGCGAAGGCCCGAGGCCCAGCAGTTAATTAAGGAAATTGGGGAATAGGGGGGTAAATAAATGCCACTGAGATTTTGAAACTATCACTGAGGAAACAAATGAACAACAAACAAACAATAGAAAAGCAGAGTAAATACAGATGATACATACTAATAGCAGACAGACAGATCACAGATCTTGCCATGAAATTATGGTGAGCCTTTGCAGGGAGGCTGAAAAGCGACTGATACCACAAAGAATGAAAAAAAAGCCACACAAGATACCTTATCTACAGACAGATAACACTCGAAACTCGCCTGATCTGATTATTTCTTTGTACAGTTCCCTTTTGAGCATTATACTCTTTGAACATATTGGCTATGGTTGTCCCTGATGGGTAACGATATAGGCCACAAACAGGGTTGGGTAGGTTACTTTCTAAATGTAATCTGTTACAGTTACTAGTTACCTGTCCAAAATTGTAATCAGTAATGGAACTTTTTGATTACACAAGCTCAATAACTTAATCTTTCATTCAGTTGCTTTTGGATTACCTAAAAGAAGACAAAAAAGGTCATCATGGTTGTCTCTGACTCACTCAGGTAGAACAAACTTGCACCTTTTTCCAATACTATATAGAATGTAATTGAGAAAAGAGAAAGGTGTCAATGTATTTTTTCAAACATCCTTTCTGAATTTAAAAGTAATCCAAAAAAGTATCTGTAATCCAACTACAATATTTTCATTGGTAATGAAACTGATTACAGATACAGTTTTTGTTGTTGTTGTCAGATTACATGTAACTGATTACATGAAATCAATTACTCCCCAACCATGGCCAGAAGATAGTTAAAAAATGTTGTAATTCAGATAGCTGTGTGTCTGTGTGTGTGTGTGTGTGTGTGTGTGTGTGTGTGTGTGTGTGTGTGTGTGTGTGTGTGTGTGTGTGTGTGTGTGTGTGTGTGTGTGTGTTTGTGTGTGTCTGTGTGTCTGTGTGCAAGTGACTGAGAGGGCACTTGTTTTAGAGGGCGCAGTGCAGTGGCCACAGACCTATTCTGGTCTCTATTCCACAGAGCCTAGTGTCCACCGACACAATGAGTCTGGACTCTGAAGGTCAGCTGCTGTGAATGGCCGAGGTCATCAATGGCCCCTTAATGAAATAACAATAGCAGGAATGTCCAGAATGTCCCAGGAGAGCGTACGCCCAGCCAGCTCGTATAGTCTACTGAACATGCTATCTCTGAATGTTGCCAATGCTTTCTGTGATGCGTGGGTAGAGTAGCATCAAGGAAGCTTGGTCAAGACAATAGTTATCTGTCAGCCTATATGCTGGATTTCATGGTGTCTGAATTTATTTTCATGCTAACCTGAAAAGCATCAATTGCACAATTGCTGCTATACAAAACTATTGGTCAGAATAAGTGTTTGGTTAAATGTTTCTTTATTATGTGTTATAACCTGTAATACAACCCTGAAATACTTATTCGCAATAAACACTGATGTTTGTACAATGCCTTTGAAAATGATAAGCATAATTCCACAATAGCAGTCCATTGAGCATGTTAAGACCTGACAGATACATACGAGCTGAGTCATCCGAACACATGAGTTTGCTTTTAAATGACAGGTCTAGACGTGCAAAATACCCATTTTGTCCTGATATTTGCTCTGGCTGCCCACCTCTGAAAGTGTTCCGGAACAATCAAGTACAACGTGTCTCCAGTAATGTTTCCATTTTTATGTTGTGAGAGGATAGCCTAAATATCCTATAATTCACATTCTATACTATGTGTAAAACCGTGCAAGGGTGGGCAACTCCAGTCCTCGAGGGCCTGATTGGTGTCACACTTTTTCGCCATCCCTAGCCATTACAGCTGATTAATCAAATTGCATTCTAAACTGAAGATCATGATTAGGTGATTATTGAAGTTAGGTGTGTTAGCTGGGTCAGGGGCAAAACTGTGACACCAATCCGGCCCTCGAGGACTGCTATTGTCCACCCCTGTAAGAGCATATAGTCACAGGGCTCCATACTAACATTTTCAGTTGGTGACAGGGCTAGCTTTCAGTAGCATAGGGAGTTTGCAAGCTGGCCCAGTGGAATGCGGAAGTACCGCATGTATAGATGCTATCTGAAATACTCTAAGAAAATAGGAGATGCTAATCTGGTTAGCATCAGCTATAATGCCAATTAGAATGCTACGGGCCAATCTTTCCCGATTGAAAGCAGTTCAGCCAAGCCTGAATTAAAGCAATATTATAACTGGATTATAACTCCCATCAAAATGTTGTGAATGATATATATTCATGTCATGACACTCAAAAGTGACTTCGTCTTCAACCAGTGAATACTAGCGATGCTAACAGCACAACCTGCACAGGAAATGTATATTTTTAAGGAGTATGCAGTAGCTTGGTAACGATACTGACCAAATTATGTTGTATCGGACATATCAAATAACATTCCCAGCTAATGAGAAAACAGTCATGGTATTTAGTTTGAGAGAATGAACAAGATTTAACAAGGCAACGATGGGGCTAATTTGAATGGTCTCCAATGCCATATTTTGAGGGATCATGGATTACAAAAAGAAACCAGTCATGTCGCAGACACCCAATTTTTCAGTTTTTGATTTGTTAAAATTTTTTGAAATATCCAATAAATGTCGTTCCACTTCATGATTGTGTCCCACTTGTTGTTGATTCTTCACAAAAAAAATACAGTTTTATATCTTTATGTTTGAAGCCTGAAATGTGGCAAAAGGTCGCAAAGTTCAAGGGGGCCGAATACTTTCGCAAGGCACTGTAGTTATTCCAAACTACATCTGTTCTGAAACTATGTCAAGATGACACATATGTTCCCAAAACACTGAAAGTGTCCAGTTGTGCAGAGGATTCTACAATGTTCATTTTAGTTTGCAAAAAAACATTCACCTGATGTTACAAGAACATTCTCAGAAAACATTTAGTCTGTTCTTTAAAGTTTCCCAGAACGTTTCTTTAGGTTATGGGAACATCGTGGGGACATGACAATACATGTGCTGACATTCAAATTCTGTTTGTATCAGGGAGCAAAAGACATTCCTATGATGTTGCAAGAATGATGACAGAACAGCCTTACTAAGTTCTTTAAAAGTTCCCAAAACATTTAATTAGGTTGTGGGAGTTGTTCCCGAAACACAAAATATGCTCAGTTGTGATGACATTGATACAATGTTTAACATAGGTTGCACAGGACATTCCTAGAATATTGTTAGAATGTTGACAGAACACCAGGTCTAAGTTCTTTAAAGGTTCCCAGAACATTTCATTAAGTTATTGGAGTTGTCTGAGATGTTGCAAGAATATTCTTGTGATTTTCACATAGGTTGCACAGGACATTCCCTTTATCTTGTAAGAATGAAATAAGTTGTTATTTTATGACATGTATAGCATATTTGTTTTAGGTTGAACATAGTATCCCATTGATGTTCACGCAATATACATTTTAGCTTGCAGTTACTCATTCACACACAACCATATTTTTTTTACACTTCATATGTTGACAATCTGCACATGTGGGGTTAAACCCTCAATGTTTGGTTCCCAAGCAAGGTCTTTTACCTTAGCCAATGTTATGGGAATGTTCCCGGTTTGCTGGGTTTCCTTTTATTGGAGAACTTGTTCTGTGCAGCCTCCCACAAGATCTTCACCCCCTCCCCCGGGTGCAGACACATTACTTTATATGAAAAAATACAAGTATGAAATAACAGAAATCAGAATAGAGTATGTATTGAATCAGTCATTTAAAGAAAGATAACTGAAAGCCAACATTTCATTCAGTGCATTCAACAAACTCACCAAAGATGGCATCCATCCTAACATTGTCAAGCTGCGGTGCCGGTGGGAAGTCAACATTTGCATTAGACTGTGATGACTTTGACACAAGCCCAGATAGTGACGACCGTAGCTAACGTGGCCAATTTATTCCCTCCCACTTGATTTCATTTCGAGTGTAGGATAGCAGCCTTTCTTTTTTTAACTTTCTACTGCAGGTCCTCAAATATCGCATATGTGATGACACATTACGGAACTAAGTAGATCGGTATTATAATGCAGTTAAAAATATGCAATGAAGTCATTCTTTATAGCAGTGTGTTTGTCTAGAAGTTGAATGTGGTGGGCCACAGCAAGCTATCCACTTTAGATTTCGACATGATCGATCTCTGTCATGGGAAGAGGAGCTGGTTTTATATATTGTGTACATTTATTTCTTCTAAACACATTTCTGTTTTTTGGCAAACTGCTATCAGTTTTTCGACAAACTGCTATCAGTTATTTGTAATCTAATTATTCAGTTATAGAAACGTGATACCATCAATGCAAGCTGTAAAATGACTCCCAACTTAGAACACAGCAACCTTAGCAATGTGCAGTTCCTTCAGAAATGTATTCACAACCCTTGAACTTTTCCACATTTTGTTGTATTACAGCCTGAATTTAAAATGGATAAAATTGCAACTTTGTGTGACTGGCCTACACACAATACTCCACAATGTCAAAATAGTTTATATATATATATTTAAATGTGCTTAACAAGTCACATAATAAGTTGCATGGACTTATTAATAGTGTTCACCATGATATTTGAACGACTACCTCATCTCTGTACCCCCACACATACAATTATCTGTAAGGTCTCTCAGTCGAGTAGTGAATTTCAAACACAGATTCAACCACGAAGACCAGAGAGGATTTCCAATGCCTTGCAAAGAAAGATATCTATTGGTAGATGGGTAAACATAAAAAAAGCATACATTGAATATCCCTTTGAGCATGGTGAAGTTGTTAATTACGCAACATTGGCCTAGCGTCGCCTGGGTAGGGGTGTCCTTGTCTCATCGCGCACCAGCGACTCCTGTGGCGGGCTGGGCGCAGTGTGCGCTAGCAAAGGTGGCCAGGTGCATGGTGTTTCCTCGGGCGGGCTGGCTTCCAAGCAGTGCGGCTTGGTTGGATCGTGTATCGGAGGACGCATGACTTTCAACCTTCGTCTCTCCCGAGCCTGTACGGGAGTTGTAGCGATGAGAGAAGATAGTAGCTACTACAACAATTGGATACCATGAAATTGGGGAGAAAAAGGGGTAAAATAAAAATAAATAAATAAATAAAATAAAAGACAATAGTTCTGAAATGGGTTTGATTTAGTTTTCGTTGTTGAATCATTCATATTTTGTTAATTCTCTTTTAAACTTCCATTGGTTAATCTATTGCTCAATTATCACTTGGCACATGTAAATCATTCTGTAGTTGTCCCTTTAAACATCCTAAGGTCAACATCCCCAAAGTGTTCACACTTCTCTCATGTAAATGTTGTAGTTTACATTTACTTGTCTTTGCTATTTTCTTCATTATCATGCTAATGATTTCAAGTTGTATAAAATGTATGTTGTAGTAAATATATACAGTATATTTACTATATTTAGTATGTTAAGTTTTTAAAATTTTAAGTAAGTTAATTTAAAGTTATGTGATTCGGTTTATGTACATATATTTCAATGTTGTTTAACACGCAGTAACGAAAAACCTGATCTAATTTGCACATTCATACTGAGTTCGTAGGAAACAAAATGTTCGCCACAAGTTTCCCAAAATTGTTTGCCAGAAGTTCACAAGTTACCCCAACAGTTTGCAGCAAAACTAATTTGCATGTGAAAATATGAGTTTTCCGTAAATTTGTTTGCCAGAAGCCATTTGTTTTGGTAAGGGTGTACCATACTAAGTAAAGCAGTACGTACGTGGGAAAAAATTACACAGTTCAGACTAATGTGACACAATGCGACGCCGAACGTGTTGTCTGTTGGACAACAGGGTACAGGAGGCGAACACCAGACAACACGTGGTCCTGCATGGCTCCATGCACTCAGTCCACCTTGCCTGACCTCAGGGTCCCACGCCATACCCACTTTCTACCCCCTTCTTCCCTCCATCCTTCTTCTGCTTCAATGCACTCCATGTTTATATGACTGCATTTCACCGGACCCCCTCCCCCCCTTCACATGCACACAACCCCCCTCAGCAGCAGGTTAAAGAGCCTCCCTCGGTGACTTCATTACCATGACAAACCAGAGAGAAAGAGAGAGAGAGAGAAAGAGGCAGAGAGAGGGAAAAGTAAATGAGATAATGGCACCTCCTTCCTTTGACCTCTGGTCGCAGCTGAGGGTTTGGATTGTCCCTCCTCTCTTACTGTCCCTGATAGAGTATTCCTGAACCTCCATTGGTCAGCACATTTATGAATTGTTGTGCGTCAAGAAATGTAGCTGCGTGTATACGCTCTGAACAAATCGTTTTATTGGAACGGGAGTATATCAGTGCTTTTCATCTACAAGGATGATCAAGAGATGGACAGATTCATGTTAGGAAAGACAAAATGTTTTTTAAGGAATTGATGAATGTGCATAATTTTCATTAAAACATAAAGAGACAAGGAAGCATGGTGCACTGGGTTTATAGACTGAGCTATTAGGTAGGAATGCTCACATTTGCTTTTCCGTCTGCGGCCAACTGTTGGGCTTAGGTCACTAAGCCCCCCAAAAATGTATTGATGAGATGTCATATGGGCGGACAACTGTCAAAGTATCACACAGGCACAGCAGGTTGAGATAACTAAGGGGAAAGGTCAAAAGGTCAAGCCCCGGTGACTGTGACTCCCCATTTCCCATTACCATCACCATCACACACACACACACACACACACACACACACACACACACACACACACACACACACACACACACACAATGGGTACATTTGGACAGCTGGCAGATGAACACATTTTCAAATGGCAACGTCTGTAACAGCAATTCATTCTCTCTCATCACTGTCCATATATCATGCCATTGCCACCAACATGGTCATTAAAAAGTCCCATTCCCTGTTAACTGTCCGCTGCGAGACTCAGTCAACTAACTGAAATACGGGCCAAGGTCCCTCAACCATGGGAGTAATCACATTCTTATCATCGTAAAGGGAATGACGACACTGTAAGGAGTGAGCGCACACGCTGCCTGCCATATGCCCCCGCTACACAGTTATAGCGTACACACTCAGAAGATAAGAGTCTGTGCATGTGTGTGGAATATGGTGTCCGTATTAGGACCGCTTCCACCTTGGGATACGATCTCATTAGGAGTGAAAATCATGAGGATGATGTCCCTGACCTGGTGTGCACCACATACACACAAGATCTCAGTAGAAGCAATGTTAGTGATTTTGAAAATGGTCTGTTGTTTGCAGTATGATTTGGCAGATGAGTTGGTTATTTACCAGCTGTGCCCCCCAATATGACCCATGAGGGGTATGTACTGAAGTGGGTGCAGTCTTTCAAATACAGAGTACAGAATACTCTCCACTTTTATACTATTAGTCCATTTTGGGATAATCCCCCCCCCCCCCCAGGTTAGTCTCCAGTGGTTTAGACCGGACTCTTAAAGAGATCCCAATCCCCATTGCAATCCCTTTGTTAGAGATTCTCATTATTCGCCTATCAATGGATTAGCCCCACCTTCCAGCCAGCACTGCAGAGGGGGAAGGGGAGGAGAGAAGAGGCTTGAGGAGTGATAAGAGCTGTAGGTTATAAGCAATGGAAATAGAGCTAACCGTTGCCCTTACTTTACCTATAAACTCAGTACTGTCCTTGAACCTATTAATGGAATAAATACTGTATCAAATATGAGAGCAAGAAGAACGCTGTAGGCCTAGTATTCTGTTTTCAGTAGATACAGACAGTCAATTGGGCCTGTCCAACAACCACTGGTGCAGTGTTGGCTGCTAAAATTAGTTTACAGAATGTTTCGTCACTCAGAGTAAATAAAAACCTTTGAAAAGGACCCACTATCAAACAACCATCTTAAATTCAATTTCCTATCCGCTTTTCTGTAAATTAGTTCTGTCCCACATCAGATTGGACGCAATCATGTTACACAATGAAACTCAAGATAATTCCAATTACAATCCTACAGGAATGACTTCTGACGACAACAAACCATGTTTTATCCCATTAGATGGACATGCTTAATAATACCACTGAGGTACAAAGCCTGCTCCAGCAGCGACTCAAGGGCTTCTTCTAACTTTGCATTCAAGTATCCTATGAGGAATGCCTTTGAGATGACAGCTGCAGTCCCCTAAGATGATAAGACATTATAAAGGGATTATTCATGCTTATAACAAGTCTTTAAACACACTATGAAAGGTTTTACTGAAATTAATATTGGAAAGTAGCAGACAAAGTTTGCCTGCTGACAACTTGGTCCAAGGACACAGCAGCGAACACCTGGTTTGATTTACTGTTTATTTTTATAAAAAACTATATTTTACCTTTATTTAACTAGGCAAGTCAGTTAAGAACAAATTCCTATTTTCAATGACGGCCTAGGAACAGTGGGTTAACTGCCTTGTTCGGGGGCAGAACGACAGATTTTTACCTTGTCAGCTCGGAGATTCGATCTTCCAACCTTTCAGTTACTAGTCCAACACTCTAACCACGAGGCTACCTGCCGCCCCTGTACATTTAACCAATGTACAGTATATTGCCACAGAGAGAGATCAGTGCTGATACTCACAAGTCTAGTGAGGTGTTCTGCTATCAGTTCAGGGCTCTGGTCATGGTACAAAATACTCTCACGAATAAGGGCTGCTTGTTCTTCTCCTTCTCGGGAAGAACAGGAGGCAGAATTCACCTCTTGTGCAGTCTGTGGTGTCATAGCAAGTTGAAAACAGAATATTGTCTGCCCTACAAACAGCATTAGGATATCTTAAAGAATTTTGGAAATATAGAACTGTATGCACAGATACCATAAGAGGAAGTATCAACTATGAATATTTATGATGAACTTTTTTGTTCAATACACAACTTTCCAAGTCAAATTTCATCTCATTCAGTGCTGTGTGGTCCTGCCTGACAAAAATACATACAGTTACATGTTTTTTTTAAAATATTGTGGCTATTGTAATCGACTCGAAGGAAAACCAGTGGGCTCAGACATCAAAATTAATTTTTGGGGGGTACAAGGTGCAGCCACCACTGCACGCTTTCTGGTCTTGTAGGTTTAACAATTTGTGATGTTCGGCTTACACCGTCCGTCCGATTGGTCGCACTGTACATCAACTGGTCTAATGTAAATTTTGTTACCAAGGTTTTATCCTCGGGTAAAAAGGGGGCGCTCCATCATGCCGACACAATGTCTGTGCTAAATTGGGCGTGGGGACTGACTGGATGTAAGTTTATATGAAAAACAATTCTCATTTAGAAGGCTAAAATCACATTGCTATCTTCACAAAAGTATTCTCATATTTAATCATATATTTATACAACACTTAGATGTAAAGTTTATACATAGAATGCGTACAGTTTCAGACAGTGACTTTGTAGTACCATCCTTAATGGCATCACAAAATAATAAACAATATGGCATGTTTATCCTTTAGATCCCCACAGACCATTCTTAACATTTGGATGTCAGGAATAGTGTTCCAATGTTTGCCTTTTATTGATGTAAAAGTTTTGGTGACAAAGAGTTTCATTATTCCTCCTCAACCAAACTTTACAGATGGCACTATACATTTGTGCATCCCCCAAACCCAGATTTGTCCGTCAGACTGCTAGATGGTAAGTGGGATTAATCACTACAGAGAATGTGTTTCCTCTGCTCCAGAGTCAAATGGCTCCGAGCTTCACACTACTCCACCCGATGCTTTGCATTGCACATGGTGATCTTAGGCTTGTGTGTGGTTGCTCGGCCATGGAAAC
Organism: Oncorhynchus keta; assembly: GCF_023373465.1. Taxonomy (NCBI): domain Eukaryota; kingdom Metazoa; phylum Chordata; class Actinopteri; order Salmoniformes; family Salmonidae; genus Oncorhynchus; species Oncorhynchus keta. Next base: position 57,638,975 of record NC_068454.1, read on the forward strand.
CCATTTCATGAAGCTCCCGGCGAACAGTTCTTGTGCTGACGTTGCTTCCAGAGGTCGTTTGGAACTCAGTAGGGAGTGTTGCAACCGAGAACATGATTTTTAACATACCACTTCGCGGCAGAGCCATTGTTGCTCCTAGATGTTTCCACTTCACAATAACAGCACCTACAGTTGACCGGGGAAGGTCTAGCAGGGCAGACATTTTACCAACTGACTTGTTGGAAAGGTGGCATCCTATGACTGTGTCACATTGAAAGTCACTGAGCTCTTCAGTACAGGCCATTCTACTGCTAATGTTTGTCTATATAGATTGCATGGCTGTGTGCTCAATTTAATACACGTTAGCAACGGGTGTGGCTGAAATAGCCTGAATCTACTAATTTGAAGGCTTGTCCACATACTTTTGGCCATGTAGTTTATGTTAGGAATCCAATATGCCCACCATAAACACTCAAACACCTTGGTCTGGATATATAAAAAGACAGCAGACTGCTTGGCATGGCAACACCAGGTATTCCAAGTGACAAGCCTCTTTGAGAGTCAATGAGGCAACTGGGAGGCTCCAACGAATGGAAAGAGATTCCAACCCTGACACCCTCTCCCTAGCTCTACAACTTGCCCCCACTGTGGTATAACTTGTCCCTCCAGTATTGTTAACTCTTAATAAGTCACCTCCTTATCATTTAGAAGTTAGCTTTGATTCATTGCTTGTCCAATACGTCTGCCTGAATCCAACATGACCGTCTGCTGGCTCACTGCAATTGTGATGCATATTTGAATGTTCTGGTGCACTCATCTTGTTTGTGTTGAGCTGGCACATTGGTTTTGCCAGACAATCATGTCCACCATCCTGGCTGTTTTATGCTGGGGTGACTCATACATTGGTATGGGAAACTGTGCAGTAATCCCAATATTATTATAAGGACAAACAAGAGGTAAAACCTGCTGTATGTGATAGTTTATGGTGGCTGGGGATTGACAGTGAGATAGTGGTCTTTGGTAACCATGCTTGATCAGCTCCACCTCCTCTGCAACCATTTTACTGTCCATCAAAGCCCATCTTCAAATGTATACATGTGTGGAGCTGTGCTATGTCCCTCACAACCAATGGTTCTCAGGTCATAGTCTTTGACCTAGCTACACTCTAACTAACCTCGAAGTAACCTGAGGTCACTCTCACCAGTTCGGTCACTCTCCACATCTTCTGGGCGAGCCAACCACCCACAGTTCATATCATGTCGTAGAATTATCAGAATATGTTGGTAACATTTGTAAGATGTTTAATATTCATCAAATGTGTGTAAGTTACTTCCCATCAGAATGGTATTTTTGTGTAATTCTGTGGCGAGGTTGCAGTTATCTGTTCTATGTCAAAACTAAGTTGCATGGGCCACGTGAGAGGGGAGAGGTCAAAGTGTCATCATGTGTAAACATATCTTATACTCCCTAACTTTCCCAGTGGGGAAAGGAGGGGTTGCAGTGTCTGGAATCATTCTATGCTCCCTCTTTGTTGACCTGTAGGGTCACTCACCTATCCGTGAATTTGTCCAGGAGTTTGTATTTAGAGTGGTTGTATCTAAATGACAATTTGATATATGCCTGTTGATTTGGAGGATTGGTTTATGGTTCTGGGGTTTTGGGAAAGGAGACAAAGCTGAACGATGAATTATGTCTATGCTGTCTGACTATGGGTGTCTTTGCTATTAAAGCAACTCAGTTGCATTGTAAGGGGACTCTCAGAGAATTCACTGGGGAGACACTGAATTTATCTGAGAGTCACAGGATTGTGATAAGAGCTCATATAATTAAAGATGGACTTTTATAACTAACTCTGACGTGTGTGTGTGTGGTTTGCTCCCATGATTTGGTAAATAGAGGAAATTTCCACGACAATCATCATATGTAGAACGTGACCTGCAGGACTTTTTGCCACATTCAACATAAAAACCTCGACCCACAGGCCAATTAGGCATTGGAAAGATCTAAAGGCAAGTCTGTTGTGACAGCCCTTTCACAGAGTTCCTTCACAACCAGACAACCAACCATTCCATCTCTGGAGTGTCCTCGGCATCATTCCGGCTTGGATAACATTCTAGTTAGTCAATTTTTTTTATTTAATTTTACCTTTATTTAAACAGGCAAGTCAGTTAAGAACACATTCTTATTTTCAATGACGGCCTGGGAACAGTGGGTTAACTGCCTGTTCAGGGGCAGAACGACAGATTTGTACCTTGTCAGCTCGGGGGTTTGAACTCGCAACCTTCCGGTTACTAGTCCAACGCTCTAACAACTAGGCTACGCTGCCGCCCCAATGGGTCTCTTTGGTATGCAAGGTGCATCTGCTGACTGGCTATAACGAACTACAGAAATAGAAACTGATCACCCCACAGCCCCAATACCCTGTGTGTCATACAGGAAGGATAATACCCTTGCCGCTGCAGCTTGCCCAGCATGACCAGCTAACTGTGCAAGACGGTCAGGCCCCAGAACTACAACCACCACTGGCTACTTTGTCTCCTCACCCTTAGAGGACTCACTCATGTCCTGGTCGCCTCAGACTTTGAATCAACCTTGCATACTTAGTTTTAGTGGGGAAAAGAGGGTTGTACATATACACTACTGTTGTACTACAGGTTGCTTTCCTGTAACGTGGTTACGCTACTGTGTGCTTGTGTCGTGAAAGGCTTGTTATTATAGTTTGTGGAATTGCCCATTGTTGATATGCTGTAAGTGTGTGAATGAGATTAAAATATGAACACACATTGAACAACTAGCTGGCTTCGGCTACTCAAACTCAACAGAGGCATGGCAGTACCACTCATAGTCCTAGATATACCAATAGCTGTATGAAACCATTTTAAAAGACAGAAAAACACAATAGAAAATGAACAAGGGCTACTATATGCAGGCGAAGGTGTTGGAGTGTAATCCCGTTGGCTGTATTGGATTCAGAATCAAATGTATTCACAGTCTTTATAGGCATGACTGTTGTACACAATTCTGAAAAAATGCCTCATTTACAAAATGCATATTTACAGGTGATTTGACTTAACTCAAATTATGGCAGCCATATTGGATTTTGGAAGCCAAAATATAAAGATCATCTGTGATTATTATTAATTGCAAGAGTAGGGGCTAAAAATACAAAAACCTTTAAGGAACCTTGGACTCCAAAATATTTAATTTCGATGTCTGAGCCCACTTGTATTCCTTAGAGCCAATTACAATAGCCACAACAACATGAGAAAACATGTAACTGTATTCCTTTCTTTTCAGGCAGCACCATACAGATATTTCTGCTATAGTATCTGTGTGTTTACAGGTCTATATTTCCAAGATGCATGGAAAAACCCTAATGATGTTTGTTTGTGTATGTAGGGCAGACAGCTGACTACCTGTATCCCAAATTTGAGCAATATCAGAGATTGCAATATTGGGCTACATTATTTAGCACTTGTTGAGTTAAGGGGTTGTGTCGCAATATTTATCAATTTAACCACTTTTGCACTAAAATATTTTTATACAACCATATGGTTGTGTTTGTTATACCTCGGGTAGGGGTATGTCAATATTTTGGGGGCCTTGCCACTATCCTAAATATGAACTAATTCCAGATAATCAAAGGAAATGTATGCCATTTCCTAAAGACGCTCCATCTTCTTTTTGATGCTGATCTTCCAAATCTTTTGAAGAAAGGACATTTTCTTGCCCTTCTTTTTTTGTACCTGGTTTGGCTGTGGGTAGACTGGGATCGGCAACAGCCTCATCCCTGGAACCACTGGGCTGGTCACTTGGGTTGGGATCAGATTTATTCTCCTTGGGAATCTTTTTGAGAACTTGGTTAGTGCAATAAACAGTTTCTTTACAGCTCGGCATCAGGAATTAGCAGCCCAGCTGTCTGAGACAGTGTGTCTGCCACATGTTTAGCTATCGCTTGCATGAAGAGATTGACTACTCCTTGGCAGATCTTGGAGAGTGGCTTAGAACACCCTGAGCTGGCCTGGCCTTGTATGTGAATATGAAGTGGGTGTCAGACTCGCAATGGGTCTGAGAAAGGGAAAGCAGAAGGCCACATCAGTATCTCCTGGTGGAAGGAGGACTTGGAGCGATTGCTCTAGAAGGGACTAGAAGATGTAAACCCTAGCAACAAACCATAGAGACACTATTGACCTGGACCTATCAGAGAACAGAGGCACACATTTTAATTGTGCAATAACTTCTCAAATATACTCTGTGCAGTCCTCATCTGCAGAACACTATTAGGTGACATTGTAAAAAAAAAAATCAGTGCTTATTGGGTTTGAGAATAGCCTAATTAGAATAGCCTCATTAGATGTGTTTGCCGAAGGCAAGAACAAGTATTGGAATCCAACAGCGAGGACAGCGGAGTCCCTGCCCATCTTTCGAAAGCACCTAAAACCTACCTCTTCAAAGAGAATCGACTTCCTTCCTACACTTGAACTTGACTTCCCCCCTTTCTAGCTCTGACTTTGCTGACAATTACTTAATTGAGGAAAGGTGTACTTACTATGCCTGTGATATGTGGTTGTCTCATTTAGCATCATGTAAATGTACAATTATCTATTCGTAACTAATTGTGTTTTTAAATCATGTACCCATGTGCCCTGATATGCTACATGCAATAGCAAAAAGGGTAAAAACACTCATATAGAGAATAAATAGAAAGGAGAGGAAATAAACATTTATCTAAATAAAAAACAGACAATACTGATATGCCTTTGTGGGTATTATTCATACATTAAAGTGAACCAAGCCCAATCCCTAAATGATTTGAATATCCCTTATGACTCAGTGTTTGAGTAGACTTACACTTCACTAAGCCCTCTAATATATCCATCACTTATTGCAGTTATGAAAATAATTGACTTCATTGTCCCATCTCACCAATTGCATATAGGACCATTGAGAATACTGGGGAATAATTACACAACTAAATGGATGAAACACACACACACACACAGTGGGTAGCCATATGGCCTGGGATAACAGGAAGGCCCAAACACTTGTCTCCAAGGTGATGTCAACAGTATAATAACAGATGGGGAAGCATGTGTGGAATTTTACAGTGTGGGCACCACTGATTCACCTCTTCCACCAGACTGTGTGTGTGTGTGTGTATGAGATTGAGTGAGCAGGGGCGTGTGTACACTCACATGTACACAAATGTGATCCTCTTTCCTTCTATTGATCTTTCAGCTTATGACAGCATTTGGGTCTTTCTATAAACTAGGGTATCAGTGACTGTTTGGAGATGTTACACAGTCATGAATAATACTCAGCTTTTTCTTCACGTGAATACATTAAGATATAAAACAGGGAACTTAAAATCAGTGGATAGTTGATTAGGTACACCACCCCGTTCACAAAAATAGTTTGCTCCTACAGACAGTGAGTAACGTGGCCATGGCTTGCTATATAAAGCAGGCAGACGGGCATTGAGGCATTCACTTACTGTTCGTTTGAACGTTAGAAATGGGCAAAACTAGTGACCTAAGAGACTGAGCATGGTATGACCCCCGGTGCCAGGTGAGCCGGTTCCAGTATCTCAGAAACATCCGGGCTCCTGGGGTCGTCCGGAGTCCATGGACCCATCCTGCCTGGTGCCAACGGTACCGACAGTATTAACTGTCATGGCATTATGTGATGGAACCATGGTAACACATGAGCCACGTCATAGAATATGGAAGTGATCACATCACGGGAGCTACCTATCAATCTATACTGAACAAATATATAAAACACATGTAGTGTTGGCCCCATGACGAAGACTGTGGGTTTGCACAACCGAAGAAACCGTCTCAGGGAAGCTCATCTGCATGCTCGTCGTCTTCACCAGGGTCTTGACCTGACTGCTGTTTGGTGTCGTAACCGACTTCAGTTGGCAAATGCTCACCTTCGATGGCAATTGGCACGCTGGAGAAGTGTACTCTTCACGGATGAATCCCGGTTTGATGGCAGACAGCGTGTGTAGCGTGTGGGCAAGTGGTTTGCTGATGTAAACATCGTGAACAGAGTGCCACATGATGGCAGTGGGGTTATGGTACGGGCAGACATAAGCTACTGACATTTTATCGATGGCAATTTGAATGCTCAGAGATACCGTGATGAGATCCTGAGGCCCAATGTCGTACCATTCATCTGCCGCCATCACCATGTTTCAGCATAATAATGCCCCGCCCCGTGTGGATAAGGATACACAATTACTGGAAGCTGAAAATGTCTTTGTTCTTCTATGGCCTGCATACTCACCCATTGAGCAAGTTTGGGATGCTCGGGGGTTGATGTTTACGACAGCATGTCCCAGTTCCCACCAATATCTAGCAACTTCACACAGCCATTGAAGAGTGGAACAACTTTCCACAGGCCACAATCAACAGTCTGATCAACTCTATGCAAAAGAGATGTGTCTCGCTGCATGAGTCAAATGATGGTCACACCAAATACTGACTGGTTTTCTGATCCACACCCCTACCTTTTTTAAAAAGTATCTGTGACCAACAGATACACAAGGTATCTGTATTCCCAGTCATGTGAAATCCATAGATTAGGGCCTAATTCATTGATTTAAAATGGACAGAATCCCTTACATGAACTGTTCAGTATAATTCATGAGTAGAATCAAAACCTGTTTAAACCTTTTGTCATATTTGGAATTGTTCATAGATTAAAAAAAAAAAATTGTGATAAAACAAGCTTTCTTTCCTTACATTTATAATACTGTTTGTTGTTATATGATATACTAAGCGTTTAACAAATTAATTACACATTGAACTTGAGTCTGTAAAACTCCTGGACATTGCTGTCGGACACTTTTTTTTGTATGGGGGGATCTCAGAAGTGCACTGTAACCTCGTAACATGTTGTACCTCCCTGTGTTAGTGTGAAAACAGCTTTGATGGGCACACACACACACACACACACACACACACACACACACACACACACACGTCGAAAATAATGCATGCGATTGCGAAATCAAATGCATTTAACAGAAAGAGTAACTTTAACATAATTACAGAGGCACAAAAAAGAAATGTGAACCCTTTGCAAGACCTGGACTTCTGCATAAATTGGTCATACAATTTGATCTGATCTTCATCTAGGTCACAACAATAGACAAACAGTCTGCTTAAACTAACAACACAATTGTACGTTCCCGTGTCTTTATTGAACACACCGCGCAAACATTCACAGTACGGGGCGGGAAAAGTATGTGAACCCTTGGATTTAGTAACTGGTTGATCCTCCTCCGCAGCAGCAATAACCTCAACCAAACGCTTCCCTGTAGTTGCGGATCAGACCTGCACATGGTCAGGAGGGAATTTTAGAACATTCCTCTTTACAAAACTGTTTCAGTTCAGCAATATTCTTGGGGATGTCTGGTGTGAACTACTCTCGAGGTCATGCCACAGCATCTCAATCGGGCTGAGGTCAGGACTCTAACTGGGCCACTCCAGAAGGTGTATTTTCTTATTTTGAAGCCATTCTGTTGTTGATTTCCTTCTGTGTTTTGGGTCCTGCTGCATCACCCAACTTCTGTTGAGCTTCAATTGGCGGACAGATAGCCTTACATTCTCCTGCAAAATGTGTTAATAAACTTGGGAATTAATTTTTCCGGCGATGATAGCAAGCTGTCCAGGATCTGAGGGATCAAAGCAGCCCCAAACCATGATGCTCCCTCCACCATACTTTACAGTTGAGATGAGGTTTTGATGTTGGTGTGTTGTGCCTTTTTTTCTCCACACATAGGGTTGTGTGTTCCTTTCAAACAACACAACTTTAGTTTCATCTGTCCACAGAATAGTTTGCCAGTAGCACTGTGGAACATCCAGATGCTCTTTTGCGAACTTCAGATGTGCAGAAATGATTTTTTTTAGACAGCAGTGGCTTCTTCCGTGGTGTCCTCCTATGAACACCATTCTTGTTTAGGGTCTTACTTATTGTAGACTCATCAACAGAGATTTATGTAAGTCTTTAGCTGATACTAGGATTCTTCTTAACCTCATTGAGCATTCTGCACTGTGCTCTTGCAGTCATCTTTGCAGGACGGCCACTCCTACGGAGAGTAGCAACAGTGCTGAACTTTCTACATTTATAGACAATTTGTCTTACCGTGGACTGATGAACATCATGGCTTTTAGAGATACATAAAGCTGGAAAGGGTTACAAAAGTAAGTCAACAATTCTTAATCTTGGGTCTTCTGAGATCTCTTGTTTGAGGCATGGTTCACATCAGGCAATGCTTCTTGTGAATAGCAAACTCAAATTTTGTGAGTGTTTTTTTAACAGGGCAGGGAACTCTAACCAACATCTCCAATCTTGTCTCAATGATTATACTCCAGGTTAGCTGACACCTGACTCCAATTAGCTTTTGGAGAAGTCATTATTTTTCCCCAACCTACACTGTGAATGTTTAAATGATGCTTTCAATATAGAGAAGAAAAGTATAATAATTTGTGTGTTATTAGTTTAAGCAGCTTGTGATTGTCTGTTGTGACCTAGATGAAGCTCAGATCTAAATCCAGATCATTCCAAAGGGTTCACATACTTTGTCTTCCCACTGTATGCATAATAGTCGTTTGTTGCGCATTTGATGTCTAGCTGTTTAGTATGAGGGGGACATTATCGCGCTACATCATCCGATTCAGGATGTGTTTTGTTGAACGACAGTCAAGCGATAAAGAGCTCCTGTTATATCGCATGTGATTGAACAACAGCCAAAGTGCAGGAATTACTGTTGATCTCGAGGAGTGACAGAACATGTCTGTGTCCATGTTGTTACGGCAGTCAAGATAATTAGCCTACTCCGTGGACAACATTAAGTCAGGATTCCTGAGATAAGAATACAGTCCGCGTACGTTTTGATCGTTTGTTTTCCAGAGTTAAAATGGAGCAATCGGGAATGTGAAAACGGTCAATTGTTTCGTTTTAAAATAAAAATAATAAAAAAACATTTCAAATGACTTTTGGGCCTCCCGAGTGGTGCAGTGGTCTAAGGCACTGCATCGCAGTAATAGCTGTGTCGCTAGAGATTCTAGGTTCTAGTCCAGGCTCTGTTGCAGCCGGCCGCGACCGGGAGACCAATGGGGCGGCGCACAATTGGCCCAGTGTCGTCCGGGTGAGAGGAGGGTTTGGCCGGAAGGGATGTCCTTGTCCCATCGCACACTAGCGACTCCTGTGGAGGGCCGGGCGCAGTGCACGCTGACAAGGTCACCAGGTGTACGGTGTTTCCTCCGAAACGTTGGTGCGGCTGGCTTCCGGGTTAAGCGGGCATTGTGTCAAGAAGCAGTGCGGCTTGGTTGGGTTTTGTTTCGGAGGACGCACGGCTCTCGACCTTAGCCTCTTATATATATATATATATATATATGCCATTTAGCATATATATATACTCTTCCGAGTCTATACGGGAGTTGCAGTGATAAGACAATTGGATACCACGAAATCAGGAATTTTAAGCAGGGCTATACATTATAGAGAAGTTGACTAAAGCACAAACAGACCTGGCTACTAGGCATGACAAAGAAACATGCAGTGTCCATGTTTCATGTGACATTTTGAATGACATGTAGATGTTTTGTTGTTGCTAGGTGGCGTTAGTAATTATGACTACCAAGACTTTTATTCCTGTAACTACAAATGTGAAACAGAGAAAAATCATATTTAAACATATGACATTTTTAACATGAACATTGGCCCCTTTCTTTATCGAAAGACCCATATACACCTATTACAGACACCGCCAGTATGTGGTATACACCTATTACAGACACCGCCAGTATATGGTATACACCTATTACAGACACCACCAGTATGTGGTATACACCCATTACAGACACCGCCAGTATGTGGTATACACCTATTACAGACACCACCAGTATGTGGTATACACCTATTACAGACACCACCAGTATGTGGTATACACCTATTACAGACACCACCAGTATGTGGTATACACCTATTACAGACACCGCCAGTATGTGGTATACACCTATTACAGACACCACCAGTATGTGGTATACACCTATTACAGACACCACCAGTATGTGGTATACACCTATTACAGACACCACCAGTATGTGGTATACACCTATTACAGACACCGCCAGTATGTGGTATACACCTATTACAGACACCACCAGTATGTGGTATACACCTATTACAGACACCACCAGTATGTGGTATACACCTATTACAGACACCACCAGTATGTGGTATACACCTATTACAGACACCGCCAGTATGTGGTATACACCTATTACAGACACCGCCCAGTATACAGACACCGCCAGTATGTGGTATACACCTATTACAGACACCGCCAGTATGTGGTATACACCTATTACAGACACCGCCAGTATGTGGTATACACCTATTACAGACACCACCAGTATGTGGTATACACCTATTACAGACACCGCCAGTATGTGGTATACACCTATTACAGACACCGCCAGTATGTGGTATACACCTATTACAGACACCGCCAGTATGTGGTATACACCTATTACAGACACCGCCAGTAGTATGTGGTATACACCTATTACAGACACCGCCAGTATGTGGTATACACCTATTACAGACACCGCCAGTATGTGGTATACACTATTACAGACACCGCCAGTATGTGGTATACACCTATTACAGACACCGCCAGTATGTGGTATACACCTATTACAGACACCGCCAGTATGTGGTATTACAGACACACCTATTACAGACACCGCCAGTATGTGGTATACACCTACATTACAGACACCGCCAGTATGTGGTATACACCTATTACAGACACCGCCAGTATGTGGTATACACCTATTACAGACACCGCCAGTATGTGGTATACACCTATTACAGACACCACCAGTATGTGGTATACACCTATTACAGACACCACCAGTATGTGGTATACACCTATTACAGACACCGCCAGTATGTGGTATACACCTATTACAGACACCGCCAGTATGTGGTATACACCTATTACAGACACCGCCAGTATGTGGTATACACCTATTACAGACACCGCCAGTATGTATGTGGTATACACCTATTACAGACACCGCCAGTATGTGGTATACAGACACCACCTATTACAGACACCGCCAGTATGTGGTATACACAGACACCGCCAGTATGTGGTATACACCTATTACAGACACCGCCAGTATGTGGTATACACCTATTACAGACACCGCCAGTATGTGGTATACACCTATTACAGACACCGCCAGTATGTGGTATACACCTATTACAGACACCGCCAGTATGTGGTATACACCTATTACAGACACCGCCAGTATGTGGTATACACCTATTACAGACACCGCCAGTATGTGGTATACACCTATTACAGACACCGCCAGTATGTGGTATACACCTATTACAGACACCGCCAGTATGTGGTATACACCTATTGTGGTATACACCTATTACAGACACCGCCAGTATGTGGTATACACCTATTACACCGCCCTATTACAGACACCGCCAGTATGTGGTATACACCTATTACAGACACCGCCAGTATGTGGTATACACCTATTACAGACACCGCCAGTATGTGGTATACACCTATTACAGACACCGCCAGTATGTGGTATACACCTATTACAGACACCACCAGTATGTGGTATACACCTATTACAGACACCGCCAGTATGTGGTATACACCTATTACAGACACCGCCAGTATGTGGTATACACCTATTACAGACACCACCAGTATGTGGTATACACCTATTACAGACACCGCCAGTATGTGGTATACACCTATTACAGACACCTATTACAGACACAGCCAGTATGTGGTATACACCTATTACAGACACCGCCAGTATGTGGTATACACCTATTACAGACACCACCAGTATGTGGTATACACCTATTACAGACACCGCCAGTATGTGGTATACACCTATTACAGACACCACCAGTATGTGGTATACACCTATTACAGACACCGCCAGTATGTGGTATACACCTATTACAGACACCACCACCAGTATGTGGTATACACCTATTACAGACACCGCCAGTATGTGGTATACACCATATTACAGACACCTAACCAGCTTCACAAACCTCTTTTACTTCCTTGTATAACAACACTTTCTGTGGAAATCAAACGCCACCATTTACACAGACAAATGGGAAGAGAAAACAGAGAAGAAAAGTCCCGGGAACATACAGACACCGCCACCCAGTATGTGGTATCCTGCCCCTTTTGAAATTCAGGAGGTGTTGTCCATTCCCCCGACCCACTCCGTTAAAACACTGTTGCCTGGGACACCATTCGGTCTTCAACGAGGTCCGCCATCAGCAGACAATTGTCCTCTATCCATGTTTTTGGAATTATACTGTCAGCTTTCATTTGGGTGATTATTACAGACACAGTAACTAAATGTATGCTCTTCAACCAGTATGTGCCTGTCCAACATCACACCTAAACTCTCCTTTATCAAACATCTCCAATCCAAAGATTAATCTAGAATACACGCAACAAAGCATCCTTCACTCATGGTACCCTTGTAAAACACCTACCAATTACAGACACCACTACTCAACAAATTGGATGCAGTCACAGTGCAATCCGTTTTGGTATACACCATATTCGCCAAACCCAGCTCCATGTCATCTACAAGACCCCAGTCCCCCTTATCTCAGCTGTGGTATAGCATCTCCCACCTGTAGCACACGCTCCAGCAGAGTCACCCCCAAAACCAGCCTCTCCTTCCAGTTCTCTGTGCCAATGACTGGAACGAATACAAAAATCTCTGAAACTGGAAACACTTATCTCCTCACAGCTTTAAGCACCAACTGTCAGAGCAAGGTGAATGCACCAATTTGTAAGTCGCTCTGGATAAGAGCGTCTGCTAAATGACTTAAATGTAATGTAAATGTATTACAGACACCACCAGTATGTGGTATACACCTATTACAGACACCACCAGTATGTGGTATACACCTATTACAGACACCACCAGTATGTGGTATACACCTATTACAGACACCACCAGTATGTGGTATACACCTATTACAGACACCACTATTTCCACTTATTTAAATGACCAATAACCAGAACACATTCTCACAAAAGTGTATATTTACCATCAATAACATAACTTTTCTTCAAGTCCTGGGCCCTGCGAAGAGCTCAGAAATGGTGTACATTAAAGAGGTATATTTTGTTTTATACTACACACCAAAATAACAAATAAATGTGAAGTATCCTGGAGGCACGGAGTGTCTATTGAGGTAAAAATATGACAGCTGTTGGCCCTAAATATCCCCCCTCAATCCTCCGAATATCAGGGAATTGTCAATGGTTTAGAACCCCATTTCAGCCAATCAGATTGCAGATTTCTCCGAACCCGTTTTACAAGTACAGTTATTCACAATAAGAAATGACAGAAAAACATATCCTTGACTGTTCATCCATCTTTCTGTAACCATTTCAGTTTCAATATAACATCTTTGAAAATGCTAAGGTAGGTCCCAATTTTTATGACATGATTATCTTGTTCTCAGAAAACCGTACATGCGCACGCACACTGACACACACGCTAATTCCTGCATCTTAACTATGAGACAAATTCACAGACTCAGTAAATTTGTACCATGTTGTGTTTATAGGACCAGCCTATTAGTGGAACACGTAATGACCCATCAGAGAATGGTGTCCTCGTCCTCTTCAGAGTGTGTGCTGAGCTGAGATTTGAGCTGTGACTTCCTCTGTGTTGTGATGGCCGCCCAGACACGACACAGCATCCCTCCTCTGTGGAGAAACAGTAACAGTAAAAAATACAACCATTACAATACAGACCCTTTGTGTGTGTGTGTGGGTGTCACATCCATACACCCTCCTATTGCACAGATCCCTAGTCACACATTGACACATATCAGCGATTCACAGTACTTTCACAGTCCTTTGAATAACGACATAACCATCCAAACAGAAATCAATGGGTTTTCCTCATTAGCGTAGATCAGTTTCCTGTTTCTGCTTTAAGGATGTGCGAACATGATTGGAGGAGGAAGTTCACCTTATGGCACAGTACATCAAGTCATCCCTGCAGGCCATGGTGAGGAGACAGTCCAAGGTGAACTCGTGAGAGAGTAACTACAAACAAAAGCACAGCGTGAATTCCACTTGCGCAACATCAGTGAGAACAATTTTCAGATTTTTCGTATAGACTTTTGTGATTTGTCATATCATTATAATGTGAATAAGGCTCTTTTCACCAATGAGATGGTTTATTCCATGCATGTAGTTACCCATAAAATCAATAGCCACACCATATTTTGATAACCAATCCCACATCATTAAATCACAAAGTCGTTTTTGAAGTTCCTTACCTTGTTTATGGTGTCCTGATCTACTGGGATAGCCTTCAGCCAGCAAACCAAGGACTTGACTTCTGGGTTCAAACTTATCTGCAGGGACAACTCTGTATCTACAGGAGGATGAGAAGACAAGTCGGTATGATCTTGTCACCAGTTTGCACCATCATGCTACTAAGCTGAACATTGTGAGTATTTCAAATGCAGATTTTCAGGTATGGTTAAGGTGTTCGACTGACAGTCACATGGACTGAGGTTTTGAGTCCCGGTCGGAGCTATTCGCGACAGTATACGTTAACATGGGTAAAGGAAGTAAACCTGACAGATACAAAGCAGAAGTGTTAAATAGGGTCTTATAAACAAAAACAGGCAAACATTGTCCGATGCCAGTTTCTAATCATTATTATGACTGACACATCTGATTCCAAGTCTCGAATCTCAGCGGCAATGAGCTACACGCCTTAAACTCAAACCAGTAGAGCAGAAATCCACTGTCTGAGGGTGAGGTGTGGAGAGAGATCTAGAAACACAGGGTGTGAATCACAAAGCCTACAAACTGTCTCAATGGCATTCCATCTCTCCATTTTAGGAACATTAGAGTAGGCAGGCTGTAACTTGTGGGCCCACTGTCATACCACAAGCTTCAACCTCCAGTGTCTACATGTACACAAAAAACACACAGGATTTAACGCCCGATATTCATTATTTATTAGGCAAAGAGTGCTCGGCCTTGCTACATACTAAGGTGTGGCAGAGTGACAGAATTTGGCTCACTAAGGTACTTCAACCAAACTTACAATGTTTACCAACACACTAGCCTTAAATGGGCTGACATTAGCAGCAGTCAGACTGCTTTGGGACGGAGTGGGATCTGAAAACATTACCTGTGGGTTCTGATGTGTTCCTGGTAGTGTCGATCTGATCCTGTCTCCTCTGGACAGAGTTCCTCAGTAGCTCCTGGTATTCCCGCTCTTTCTCACTCAGCTGAGTCAGCAGTCTGAAAATACAATTAGTCATTATGGACCAGGCCTGAAGTAACAGTACATTGTAACCATTGTAACTGGTTGCAATGTAATCCTTGGTGGTGTGCTGGCACTTGGTGGTGTACTGGCACTTTTCACTGAATCTGTAGGAATGACTATTTTCTTTACATTTTAAAGCCCATTATGCTAAAGTTGAAATGAAAGGAAACCCCAGTTTAAAAGTTAGAATAAAGAAATCACATGAAAATACAAATACATTTTTTTTTGTCATGCCAATAAAGCAATGTAATATAAACAGCTAAGTAAATGGCACTGAACCTGCGAGTCTCTAGCCGTAGATCTGTCAGTTCCTGACTGAGGGGACAGTTAGTGTTGTACTGGAGGCCATTGGGTAAGCAGGGGCTTTCTGAAACCTCCTCTATGGTCTCGGTGTCGGCTGGCGCGGCCACCTGGTCATCTGAGAAAACTGCAGGCAAAAGTTTTACTAGCTCACTGGGCCGCTGCCCTCCCTCTGGGCTACTCTCCTCCTTCTCAAAGGAAGACTGCAGCTGGAGCTTGAGCTCTGAAAGACATTGAGGTGTGTGTGTGAGCAAGAGTGTGCGTGTGGGCGGGGATTTGGGAGGTGGTGAAGTCTTTGAATGGTGGGGATGGACTCAATTCCAAATCCGAGTCATATCATGAAATTGAACAGGAGTTCTATGAGGAATTTCTATGTCCAATACAACAGATAGAAGTTGAGATGGAATTAGGCCTGACTCTGCTGGTTCTTACCTGGTAATAGTACAGTGATGGCGTCCTGCACGGCCTGCCTCAGCAGGTTATCCAGAGCAAACATCCAGTGAGGTTTCACCTGCTGCTGCCTCAACACCTTTTTCACCTGCACACACACACACACACACACACACACACACGAGGGAGTGAGAAGAACGGATTAGCACAATACTATTGGGTGTGATGCATAGCCTGTGGTAAAACTCCTGGCTATTTACACATATACGACTCCCCCTGTTCAATCCCACGTCCACCCTGGCCTTGTGATTACTATCTGTCTAATACTTGAGGAACCGTGTGTGAAATCTATGGCCAATCCATGACAGTAAGCAATCTTTTACGTGCCAGGGAGAAATGGAAACTGGCAGGGCTACTGTCTTCAAGGGCTGGCAATGCAACTCCTGGGTAATGTTCATTAAGTACCACATGAAAAAGAACAGGGAGGGACTACTCCAATAAGATGTTTTGTAATATTTTCCGTTGCATACCCGAATGAACACAACGGTGACCTCCAGTGACCTACCGCATCCTGGAAGCTGAAGAGCACAGCTCGCAGGTTTTTGAGGGGTACTGCGGTAGCAAGCAATGTGGAGCGCAACTTCACCAATCTGCTGGTCAGGTGCCTTCTGTCTGGAGAGCGGATGTTCTCCCGCAGGCAGCCAATCAGCTCAGAGATGTGCTCTGAGGTCACAGACCCAACGTCTGTTTGCTTAGAGGCAAGGAGAGAGGAAACATTCTAAAATAATTATAGGCAAAGAAACCTACAAGTGTAAAATGTAGACATAAACACTCATTCTTTCACACCTAACAGCAGACCCCTGATAAGGGTAAACTCAGTTTCAGTGCCTTGTGGCCCTGTGTAGCTCAGTTGGTAGAGCATGGTGCTTGTAACACCAGGGTAGTGGGTTCACTTTCCCGGGACCAACCATACTTAAAAGTCTGCTAAGTGACATTTATTATTATTATATTATCGTCTTTAATTGCTCTGGATATATGCATGCTCCGATCGGTTGAGTGCATGCCCTCATAACCATCCTAAGCCATTGCATTTATCAGGAGTTGACAGTATTAGGGATAGATCCTTCTCTGGGCCCATATAAAAAAAATTGTCAAAGAGTAGAAGTACCGATCTAAAATCAGGTCCAACCGGTCTTATTCATTACGATCTAAAAGGTCAAACAGATCCTAGATCAGCACACCTACTCTGACACATACGGCCCAAGATCTCTCGCTCTCTACCTCTCGCTCTACCTGAGGTAGTGTGTTCTGGATGTTGTGCACCACGTCGGTGATGTACTCAGTGAGGATCCTGTGCAGTGTGGCCCTCCTCTCGCTGTCCTTCCTCAATAGGAACAGGCCCAGGTTCTCCCCTGACGTGGCTGGACTCGCCGTCGTGTCCACAGCACTGGGCTCCTCTGACACCCTGGCCACCACAAGGTGGAGACGAGATACACCAATGTCACATAGATAAAACAATCTGGTCTTTAGCAATATTTAGCATGGGCTCCATCTCAATTGCTTGAAAATCTGACCTCTCCTCTACTCCTCCCCTCGGTCTGCAGCGATTGGAAAATAAGACAATATGGTGGAAGCTCATCATGGAGCAGTTGGATTTTTCAGACAATTTAGAAAAAGACATGGTCTATCTTGAGATGATCGATTGCATTAACAGTAAGGCAATGATCTACAATGAAGTTGTTTCACAAATCGGACGGAATCGAATGGGGAACCAGAGGGTATAGGATGTTTTGACCTACGGCAGGAAGCCTCTGGTGCTGGGTGGGCTCTTTTTAATGTCCTTTCCTCTGAGGGGGGAGATGGTCCTCCGGAGGTCCCAGGAGCACGACAGGTCCATCGTGTCTGTATCTGTCACAGGTATAGATACTGGGACAGACATACTGCGCTGGTAGTTGTCACCTACAGGACACAAAGCAGGGCAGAGTCATTACCCCAGTAATGGTGACGGAATGGCGATGAGCATAGCCTTTCTGAATTAGGAAGACTATAGACAGAAAAGGCAATAATAATTAATATTTCAGACAATTATGAAAATAATGAGTGTGGTGATAGAAATTAGGATCACTTTTTTTAAATATATATATATCTATAATAAATATATAAATATATATAATCTATAATCTAAATATATAAATATATAAATATAATCTAAATATATAAATATAATAAATATATAAATATATATATAATCTAAATATATAAATATATAAATATAAATATATAAATAATAAATATAAATGTGTTGTTTAAGTGTTCCCTTTATTTTTTTGAGCAGTATATATATATATATAAAAATCTTGCATGCCCTTTCTTGGCCACACCTATCGATAGAAGTGGCCAAGAAAGGGCATGCGAGATTTTATATATATATACTGCTCAAAAAAATAAAGGGAACCAGACTCTGGCACTGATGATGACTATAAAAATGATGACGCTAACTATGACGATGAAAATAAAGCTACCTATGATTATGACGATAACAATGATGATGACTCACCAGCATCCGTAGGCAGTGTCTCAGGCTCTGGCTTGGCCTTCCGCCGGGAGGTGGTCTTGAGGAAGGAGTCCTTGAGCAGCTCAGAGGCCGTGGCCCTGTTGTCTGGGTCCGGTGTGAAGCAGCTCATGATGCAGACTTTGGCCTCACCTGACATACACTCCGGCACCTCCGGGTGGATCTTGAACATACCAACCTAGAGGGAGACGGCAACAGAATACATACTCTTTAGGGTTGTGTTCAGTAGGGGACGCAAGGTAAAACGTTTTGCAACGGAAACTGACAGTTTCTTATTGAACATGTTCAGGTAGTCCCTCCCTGTTTTAGTATATCTTCAGTTTGATGCTTTCTGAACACAACCTTGGATTCAGCTGGTAAAATTCTGTACTGTCCAGTATTCACCAGGTACTAACAAGGTATAGTACCTTGAGTATGTAATAACATGCTCATTGTCAAACCTTTAGGTTTTGAAGAAGAAGAAACGCACACCTATTTAAGCGAGGTGCTGGCTAGCGGAGTAGAAAACTTGTAAATAAAAGAGCCGCACACTCTAGGAGCTGAGATGCAAAAATTGAATTACCAACGTTTCGTCAGCCAAGCTGTCTTCATCAGGGTATAATCACAAACACTGCGAGGTGACTCGTTTATAGTGTAAAAAGACACAGGTGTCTGTAATCATGGTCAAGAGTGGCCTAATATCATAGGTTAATTATCAAATATTAAAATAGCATACAAAGAACAGCATACAAACAACAAATGGATAGCATACAATCATAAATTCATTTTCGACTACACAAGCTGTTAATGATGCTGGCATATTCAATGAACTGATGGAAAACTAACCAAGCGCTCCGGGACAAGTTGTCTACAGAAATAAAAGGAACTTATAAACAAGAAATTCAACCAAGACAAAAAAGACAAGGCCGAGGATAAAGTCTACTTCTGGAGAAACCCTGAAAAGAGGTCTGTGCTCCTCCTCTCCATGACAGACGCAGGAGGGATGCCGCTTACGTCCATCCACCCCCGTCTGACCAACGCTCTACAACCAGCGCCTCATCGGCTTCCAGTGGTCGTTTTTTATTCAACGAGAGATTGGACGGACAGAAGGGCGGAGGTGGCCGCAGGCACGCGCATCGACGAGATGCCGCCCCCGACGGGGTAAGAAGAAACGACTATCAGAGGCAGAGGAGACCGTTCACAACAGTGCCAGAACCCACGGGACTGAGTGTCTTTCATTTATCAAGCGAGATATTGAGCCCTGCCCATGTCTCTTTGCTTAATAAAAGGGTTATCTTTTGTGCCTACAACACAGTGCAACGATTTTGATGTTAAGGTAGACATGTTTAGTTTTTTTTAGAAACATCTGTTTAAGGGAATACTTTAGCACCCCTAATTCTGACACTTCTATTGAACCAGTAGGTTGCTCTCCTGCACATATTCTGACTTTTTAGAAGCAAGAGTTATTTTATACCTCCAGCCAATCGCATGTCTCGATAGAGTGATTATTGCAGACTTGTGGAAAAAGATCTCCTTAAGAATAAACAGGGGTCCAAATCTTTCCATAATTTACCTAAGGATGAAAAACAAGCTTTGCTTGATTTACAATCCGATACGTCAGTCCTTATTCGTCCTGCTGATAAGGGTGGGTCGGTTGTACTCATGGATAGGACAGTTTATGTAAATGAGTGTCAGACCGCTGCTTGACAACACCTTTTACAAGAAACTCAGAAGTGACCCTACTTCCCAATTTCAGAATACTATCTTTACTTTCCTAGATGGGTATTTAAGTTCTGGTCAGATAACAAAAAAAGAACAAGACTTTTTGGCTATTCAACACCCTAAAATTGCCACTTTCTACACTTTGCCGAAATTACACAAGAATGTTACAACCTCCAGGACACCCTATTGTAGCAGGCATTGATGCAGTAACGGCCCCTCTAATTCTGTTGACTTTTTTATTAGACCACTCGCAGAACAGCTCCCCTCCTTTGTAAAGGACACCAGCAGTATGATCTCTATCATTGAATCTCTTGATCCTCTCCCTGAGAATACCTTGTTAGTTACTTTTGACGTTGAGTCGTTATACACAAATATTCCACACGAGGGCGGTATTGAAGCCATGGAACATTTTCTTCTGCAACGTGACCCTAATGAACTACCTTCCAGTGCATGCATTATAACATTGGCTGAAATAGCACTCACACAACTATTTCATGTTTCTAAATTATTTCTTTATTCAGACAAAGGGTACTGCTATGGGATCCCCCATGGCTCCTAACTATGCTAATTTGTATGTGGGTTTACATGGAGAAAGAGTCGATTTTCAAGCCTCTCAAAAATGTTTTCTTGCCCAACATCATTATTTGGAAACGCTATATTGATTATATGTTTGTTCTATGGAAGGGTGATGCAAAACAGCTCCAGGCATTCCATGCTTTTCTTAACTCCTGATCATTAGAGATTTACTATGCAATCTGATACACGTCAAATCAGTTTTCTTGATCTTCTGATCTTGTGTGAAGATGATGTTCTATACACTGATCTTTACAGGAAGCCTACTGATCGTAACAGTTTGTTGAGGGCTGATAGTTGTCACCCACTTCCCTTGATAAATAGTTTGGCCTACAGCCAACTCTGTTGAATCAAAAGAATTTGCAAAAAACAATCAGGTTTCGACAGAAATATGGCTGAGACGCAAAGAAAGTTCAAGGAGAGGGGCTACAAAAATGATCAGATTAATATTTCCATTGAGAAAATCCAAAACAAAACATGACCCTTTTCAAGGTCAGTCTCGCAAAAAGACGCATTCTTGTGTTCTAACTACCCGCTATTCAAAGTGCTCTGAACAAATTAAGGGAATCGTTCAAACATTGGCACATTCTAAAATCCAATGAAAGTCTCGGTAATGTGTTTTTGGACCTTCCCTTGGTCGTATTCTCGCGGGGCAGAAACCAATTGTTACACTGATGTACCACCAAGATATTCCTGAACAACGTCCATTTGCGCCCCTACTGGATGGAAATTACAAGTGTAATGGCTGTGCTCAATGCAATGGCACTTATAAATGTAGATCCTTCAAACACCCACAAACAGGGAAATCGATCCCAATCAAAGGTGTTATTACGTGCTCCACTATAAGGCAGTTATTTATCTTATAACTTGTCCTTGTGGTAAAAATTGTGGGTTAAACAAAGCGTGAATTAAAAGTACGTATCTCAGAGCATCGTAGCACCATTTAAGTGCAAAAACTTGACTTACCCAGTTGCGGCCCACTTTTTGGAGGCAGGCCACTCGATTTCGTGTCTGCGTTATATTGGCATCGAACATGTCACCCTCCCTAGGAGAGGGGGTGACCTTGATAATTTATTGTTAAATCGAGAGGCTGCCTGGATCTTTAACTTAAAGACCCTTGCTCCCTTCGGTCTCAACGTAGACTTTGATCTGAAGCCGTGATTGTGACTTTGCCATTGTAATTGTAAGCTTGTGTAGTTTAAAATGAATCTATGATCGTATGCTGTCCATTTATTTTTTGTATGCTGTTCTTTGTATGCCATTTTAATACTTGAGAATTAACCAATGATATTAGGCCACTCTTGGCCATGATTACAGAAACCAGTGTGTCTTTTGACACTACATAAACGAGTCATCCCGCAGTGTTTGTGATTACACCCCGATGAAGACAGCTTGGCTGTCGAAACATTGGTAATTACATTTTTGCATCTGAGCTCCTAGAGTGTGCGGCTCTCTTTTATTTTCTAACAGAAAGATTACCTTGAACATGGCTGCCTGTGGGCTGCCCAGCTCGTGGAAGGGTGGTTTCCCCGTGGCCATCTCTATGATGGTACAGCCCAAGGACCAGATGTCTGCAGGCTTCCCATAACCCCGCGGGCCCTGGTCGATGATCTCTGGAGCCATGTACTGCAGGGTCCCTAAGAACACCACACAGAGACATTTAGACACCCGCCTACACAAACATGTAGACAACACATGTAAATAATATTCATACCAACAAAGTCAAATATAAATGGTCATATGCAAAAAGCATGGCCACATACCCAACCACACTCATACACAAGCATCAAACATACACCCACACACACCTGTAAAGGTCTCTGTGCAGGGGTTGATTCCCGCCAGTCGTTTCGAGGTGCCAAAGTCAGAGATCTTGAGAACACCACTGTAGGTGTTAATCAACACGTTGTCACCCTGTGAGAAAATGACTTGTTTCTTACACCAGATACTCTTTCCCCACAACACATTGTGACACATTAGTAGTTGAGTTAAGCAACATACATACACCAGGTTCAAGCTCAGTAGGCCACAACGTAGAAAAGCGTTTTGAAAAGGAAAACAAAAAGGAGCGTTTCTTAAGTCCAGGAAATGCCTTCCTGTTTCACTCCATTTTCCGCCGTTTAGTACCGAATGAACACAACTAATAACTCTGACCGTGAGAATTTAAATCCGCTATGGCATTGGTACTTAAAAAAAAAAACCAC
This sequence comes from Oncorhynchus keta, assembly GCF_023373465.1. NCBI lineage: Eukaryota > Metazoa > Chordata > Actinopteri > Salmoniformes > Salmonidae > Oncorhynchus > Oncorhynchus keta. The sequence continues at coordinate 57,662,095 of NC_068454.1, forward strand.
ACAAATGTTTTTATTTAGCAACAACAAACCTCACCTTGATGTCTCTGTGGACTATCTGGTTGTCATGGAGATACTTAAGCCCTTCCAGGATCTGCCTGGTGTAGAAAATGACGGTGGCCTCGTTGTCTTTCAGGGGTCCCCATTTGGAACGCAGGAGAGACGACAAGCTTCCTACATGGGAGAGATGACATTGGAATGGGTTACGGTTAGATATGTAAGGGATTCTATTTAGGATTTGCAACACCTGTGGGCCTCGTTTCCCAGTTGCGATGTAACTTAAGCATTACGATGACGTACCAGATGCATCATTATATACACGAGCCAACTTGTTTCCCAAAGAACCACCCAGTGAGAACGTTCGCTTAGTGCCTCGTTATACCATGTGTCAACACTGTTAGGATCAGATATCTCCATTCAAATCTGAACATTAAAATGATTCCACAATACTGACCAAGGATCAGCCCGTAGAGAGTTAATAGCCTATTTTCAGACGTAGGTGGTACTGAGGCAGCTTTATTATGCTTACCCAATGACAATGCACTACATCACAGATTGGGCACATCGTTGACCACGTTGTCACACGTCATGAAAAACTTGGTCGAATAGCCTAGTCGAAAAATATAACTCAATTGATGGAAATAGCCTACACAGACCCATGTAGGCTAAGCATCTTTTAATGCAGTCATCTTGGTTTTCATTCGAAGCATAATTGTATTCTTCACTTGTTAGTAACAATTTCAAACACTTTGGCAACTTTGTATTTGTAGTCAACTTAGTTCTGAAGGTAACGGTAGTCAAAGTCAGACAGAAACTCCATTGTGTCCTCCTCCCAGAGCGCTAAGAACCTTGGCGTGATCCTGGACAACACCCTGTCGTTCTCAACTAACATCAAGGCGGTGGCCCGTTCCTGTAGGTTCATGCTCTACAACATCCGCAGAGTACGACCCTGCCTCACACAGGAAGATGGCGCAGGTCCTAATCCAGGCACTTGTCATCTCCCGTCTGGATTACTGCAACACGCTGTTGGCTGGGCTCCCTGCCTGTGCCATTAAACCCCTACAACTCATCCAGAATGCCGCAGCCCGTCTGGTGTTCAACCTTCCCAAAGTTCTCTCACGTCACCCCGCTCCTCCGCTCTCTCCACTGGCTTCCAGTTGAAGCTCAACATCCGCTACAAGACCATGGTGCTTGCCATTCGGAGCTGTGAGGGGAAAATGCATTCCTCAGTACCTCCAGGCTCTGAGTTCAGGCCCTACACCCAAACAAGGGCACTGCGTTCATCCACCTCTGGCCTGCTCGCCTCCCTACCACTGAGGAAGTACAGTTCCCGCTCAGCCCAGTCAAAACTGTTCGCTGCTCTGGCCCCCATGGAACAAACTCCCTCACGACGCCAGGACAGCGGAGTCAATCACTCACCTTCCGGAGACACCTGAAACCCCACCTCTTTAAGGAATACCTAGGATAGGATAAAGTAATCCTTCTCACCCCCCCCCCTTAAAAGATTTAGATGCACTATTGTAAAGTGGCTGTTCCACTGGATGTCATAAGGTGAATGCACCAATTTGTAAGTCGCTCTGGATAAGAGCATCTGCTAAATGACTTAAATGTAAATGTAAAAAAAAATATGAAGATGTTTATGCTGTTTAGCGAAAACCTGTGAATAAAGTTAAGCGAAAGGGCAAAATAAATGCATATAATGATGCACTTTGGCTGCGCTATGAGTGGTCTGGATCACTAGATGTGCCACATTACTAACGAAGGAACTGGGAATCAACTTGGCTACTAAATAAGGTTCTAACGATGATCTTAACGTTACGAAGGCTCTGGGAAACAAGGCCCCGAATATACACAATGATTAAATGTCAGAAGCTGAAATAAAACATTAATTTTTAAAGTATTTTCACTTTTTTTTTTTTTTTTAAACACTGGTACATCAGTGACTTGATTGCATTGTGAAATCCATTTTTCTCAATCACTGTGATACTGGAAACACCCACACTTCCTGTGTCATATTCTGCCTGCAGCTATAGCACTGAATTAGACACATACATGCACGCATTCAGACACAAACACACACCAAAAAGACCTCCAGACTTCCTGGAAACATTCTTGCACTGGCTCTAAGCACACTCACTGGACTCTACCCCCACACTCAAGCATACTACACTGACACGCCAACACACACACACACTATTCTGTTTATTATCTATCCTGATTGCCTAGTCACTTTTACCCTTACCTGCATGTACATATTACCTAAATTAACTCAACTACCTCGTACCCCTGCACATTGACTCAGTACCGGTACTCCTTGTATATAGCCTCGTTATTTTATTGTGTTAACGTTTGCTTTTTTTGCTATTTAGTTGTAATTTTTGTATTATTATTATTTTTTTAAACTCTGCATTGTTGGGAAAATGTTTCTAAGTAAGCATTTCACGGTAAAGTCTACACCTATTGTATTCGGCGTGACTGAAACATGGTTTAAATGTTTAAGCCTGATGAAATTACTGTGTTAAATGAGGCCTCACCTCCTGGTTACACTAGTGACCATACCCCCTGCCATCCCGCAAAGGCGGAGGTGTTGCTAACATTTACGATAGCAAATTTCAATATACAAAAAAAAAAAAGACTGCGTTTTCATCTTTTGAGCTTCTAGTCATGAAATCTATGCAGCCTACTCAATCATATTTTATAGCTACTGTTTACAGTTCTCCTGGGCCATATACAGCGTTCTTCACAGAGTTCCCTGAATTCCTATCGGATCTTGTAGTCATGGCAGATAATATTCACATTTTTGGTGACTTTAATATTCACGTGGAAAAGTCCACAGACCCACTCTAAAAGGCTTTCGGGGCCATCATCGACTCAGTGGGATTTGTCCAACATGTCTCCGGACCTACTCACTGCCACAGTCATACTCTAGACCTAGTTTTGTCCCGTGGAATAATTGTTGTGGATCTTAATGTTTTTCCTCATAATCCTGGACTATCGGACCACCATTTTATTACATTTGGAATCGCAACAAATAATCTGCTCAGACCCCAACCAAGGATCATCAAAAGCTGTGCTATAAATTCTCAGACAACCCAAAGATTCCTAGATGCCCTTCCAGACTCCATCCACCTACCCAAGGACGTCAGAGTACAAAAATCAGTTAACCACCTAACTGAGGAACTCAATTTATCTTTGTGTAATACCCTAGATGCAGTCGCACCCCTAAAAAAAAAAACATTTGTCATAAGCAACTAGCTCCCTGGTATACAGAAAATACCCGAGCTCTGAAGCTAACTTCCAGAAAATTGGAACGGATATGGCGTTTCACTGAACTGGAAGTTTTCTGACTAGCTTGGAAAGACAGTACCATGCAGTATCGAAGAGCCCTCACTGCTGCTCGTTCATCCTATTTTTCAAACTTATTTGAGTAAAATAAGAACAATCGTAAATGTATTTTTTGATACTGTCGCAAAGCTAACTAAAAAGCAGCATTCCCCAAGAGAGGATGGCTTTCACTTCAGCAGTCATAAATTCATGAACTTCTTTGATGAAAAGATCATGATCATTCGAAAGCAAATTACAGACTCCTCTTTAAATCTACGTATTCCTCCAAAGCTCAGTTGTACTGAGTCTGCACAACTCTGCCAGGACCTAGGATCAAGGGAGACACTCAAGTTTTTTAATACTATATCTCTTGACACATTCATGAAAATAATCATGGCCTCTAAACCTTCAAGCTGCATACGGGACCCTATTCCCACTAAACTACTGAAAGAGCTGCTTCCTGTGCTTGGCCCTCCTATGTTAAACATAATAAACAATGTGTACCAAACTCACTAAAAGTAGCAGTAATAAAGCCTGTCTTGAAAAGGCCAAACCTTGACCCAGAAAATATAAAAAACTATCGGCCTATATCGAATCTCATTCCTCTCTAAACTTTTGGAAAAGGCTGTTGCGAAGCAACTCACTGCCTTCCTGAAGACAAACAATTTAAATGAAACGCTTCAGTCTGGTTTTAGACCCCATCATAGCACGAGACTGCACTTGTGAATGTGGTAAATGACCTATTAATGGCATCAGACCGAGGCTCTGCATCTGTCCTCGTGCTCCAGGTCCTTAGTGCTGCTTTTGATACCATCGATCACCACATTCTTTTGGATTGATTGGAAACCCAAATTGGTCTACACGGACAAGTTCTGGCCTGGTTTAGATCTTATCTGTCAGAAAGATATCATTTTGTCTCTGAGGATGGTTTGTCCTCTGACAAATCAACTGTTAATTTTGGTGTTCCTCAAGGCTTCGTTTTAGTACCACTATTGTTTTCACTATATATTTTACCTCTGGGTGATGTCATTCAGAAACATAAAAGGTTCACTTTCACTGCTATGCGGACAACACACAGCTTAACATTTTGATGAAACATGGTGAAGCCCCAAAATTGTCCTCACTGGAAGTCTGTGTTTCAGACATAAGGAAGTGGATGGTGGCAAATGTTCTACTTTTAAACTCAGACAAAACAAAGATGTTAGTTCTATGTCCCAAGAAACAAAGAGATTTTCTGTTGAATCTGACAAGTAATCTTGATGGTTGTACAGTCATCTCAAATAAAACTGTGAAGGTCCTCAACGTTACTCTGGACCCTAATCTCTCTTTTTGACGAACATATCAAGACTGTTTCAAGGACATCTTTTTTCCATCTACGTAACATTGCAAAAATCAGAAACTTTGTCCAAAAATTATGCAGAAAAATGAATCCATGCTTTTGTCACTTCTAGGTTAGACTACTGCAATGCTCTACTTTCCGGCTACCCGGATAAAGCACTAAATAAACTTCAGTTAGTGCTAAACACGGTTGCTAGAATCTTGACTAGAACCCAAAAATGTTATCATATTTCTCCAGTGCTAGCCTCTCTACACTGGCTTCCTGTTAAGGCAAGGGCTGATTTCAAGGTTTTACTGCTAACCGACAAAGCATGGGGCGGCAGGGTAGTGGTTAGAGCGTTGTACTAGTAACTGGAAGGTTGCAAGTTCAAACCCCCAAGCTGACAAGGTACAACACTGTCGTTCTGCCCCTGAACAGGCAGTTAACCCACTGTTCCTAGGCCGTCATTGTTCTTAATTGACGTGCCTAGTTAAATAAAGGTAAAATAAATTAAAAAATGACATGGGCTCGCTCCTACCCATCTTTACGATTTTGTCTTGCCATACCTACACGTACGCTATGGTCACAAGATGCAGGCCTCCTCACTGTCCCTAGAATTTCTAAGCAAACAGTTGGAGGCAGGTCTTTCTCCTATAGAGCTCAAATTTTATGGAATGGTCTACCTAACCATGTGAGAGATGCAGAATCGGTCTCGACCTTTAAGTCTTTATTGAAAACTCATCTCCTCAGTTGGTCCTATGTAGACTGGCCCAGGAGTGTGAAGGTGAACAGAAAGGCACTGGAGCAACAAACCACCCTTGCCGTCTCTGCCTGGCCGGTTCCCCTCTTTCCACCGGGATTCTCTGCCTCTAACCCTATTACAGGGGCTGAGTCACTGGCTTACTGGTGCTCTTCCATGCCGTCCCTAGGAGGGGTGCGTCACTTGAGTGGGTTGAGTCACTGATGTGATCTCCTGTCTGGGTAGGGCCCCCGCCCCTTGGGTTGTGCCGTGGCGGAGATATTTGTGGGCTATACTCAGCGTTTTCTCAGGATGGTTGGTGGTTGAAGATATCCCTCTAGTGGTGTGGGGGCTGTGCTTTGGCAAACGTGGGTGGGGTTATATCCTTCCTGTTTGTCCCTGTCCGGGGGTATCGTCGGACAGGGCCACATTGTCTCCCGACCCCTCCTGTCTCAGCCTCCAGTATTTATGTTGCAATAGTTTGTTTCAGGGGGCTAGGGTCAGTCTGTTATATCGGGAGTATTTCTCCTGTCAAATCCGGTGTCCTGTGTGAATTAAAGTATGCTCCCTCTAAATCGCTCTCTCTCTCTCGCTGAAGACCTGAGCCCTAGGACCATGCCTTAGGACTACCTGGCCTGATGACACCTTGCTGTCCCCAGTCCACCTGGTCGTGCTGCTGCTCCAGTTTCAACTGTTTTACCTGCGGCAATGGAACCCTGACCTGTTCACCGGGCGTGCTACCTGTCCTAGACCTGCTGTTTTCAACTCTCTAGAGACAGCAGGAACGGTAGAGATACTCTGAATGATCGGCTATGAAAAGCCAACTGACATTTACTCCTGAGGTTCTGACCTGTTGCACCCTCTACAACCACTCTGATTATTATTATTTGACCCTGCTGATCATTATGAACATTTGAACATCTTGGCCATGTTCTGTTATAATCTCCACCCGGCACAGCCAGAAGAAGACTGACCACCCCTCAAAGCCTGGTTCCTCTTTAAGTTTCTTCCTAGGTTCCTGCCTTTCTGGGGAGTTTTTTCTAGCCACCGTGCTTCTACACCTGCATTGCTTGCTGTTTGGAGTTTTAGGCTGGGTTTCTGTACAGCACTTTGTGACATCAGCTGATGTAAGAAGGTCTTTATAAATACATTTAATTGATTGATGTGACAGTTTCATAATTAGGGGAGTAGAGAAAGATGAGCAAGACTGGAAGTATTGATGAGAGAATGAGTGAATACAGTACCCGTGTGTGAGTGGTGGAGAGAGATTGAAAGAAGGAGAATGAGTAGAGAGGCACAACAACCGAGAAGTGAAGACTGAAACCATTAGCCGTATGGCAGTTTAAAAAGGTAAAGCAGGACAAGATTACCAAAACTTCCGTCAGTGAGAGAATGAATGAATACTGTACATACCAAGTGAAGGAATGATAGAAAGACTTGTCTAGTAGAGAGGCACAAAAGTTGAAATTAGAAACAGTGAATAAACTGGTTCTTTGTGACCTGGTTTATGGGACCATAGAAACAGAATGAGATTTAAAATAGAATGAAACAGATTCTATTTCTATGCACTGTACCTCCAGGAACCTCCTCCATAAAGATCTTGATGAAGCCGTCCTGACTCATAGAGCCCAGGTACTGAACGATGTTCCTGTGCTTCAGCCTCTTGTGCAGAGCCATCTCCTCATGCAGAGGCTGGGAGTAACTGAGATTCACACGCAGATGGGGGGAGAACCAACAGTTAGCATTGGCACTAGATTAGCATAGCATTAGCAAGTGGGACAGTGTTCGTCTGCCGTTATAACAACATTGCCACAAAACATAAACAATGTTAGTGCTGGCTGTGCCGTCATTGAAAAACAACATAAAATTCACTCCAATATTGCAGTTGCGCTGACATGGTGTAGCTTTGACCTTTGCGTACTGTATGAATTTGATGAGAGCTTTACAAGCACCCGTCATGTGCTGCTTTAACCTATGTGGCCATTAATTCTACAGAGGAACTAAGTACTAACATTTCTTGAACTATGGGGCTCAGCTCTTAGTCGAGGTCGAAGGCTCGTAAAACAAGGAATGGGGAAATCTAAATAGACATCCATCTCTTCAGGGAGTAGATTCCAGTGTAGCTATGGGGACACATGACATTTGGCATTCTGAGGAAAACATCTGCGCATTCATTATTCTCATCATTAATCATGAACCGTTTCGCTCACATTGTATTACACATATTAGGCTAAAATAATCATTCGGATTTAGGGTATCATGTGCAAAGAAAAGCAGCCTGGTCCCAGATCTGTTTGTGCTGTCGTGTCAACAAGTATGGTCATTGTTTGACAATACAGCAAAACAGAACTGGGACCAAGCAACAAAAAAAAGGGGAAATGTAGCCTGGTCCCAGAACTGTTTGTGCTGTCGTGTCAACAAGTATGGTCATTGTTTGACAATACAGCTAAAACAGATCTGGGACCAGGCGAAAAAAGAAAAAGGGGAAATGTGTTTTCCATACGTGCTGTCTTTCTCTGGGATCTCCTTGATGGCGATGCGGACTTGGTTGCTCAGGTCCCTCCCAGCATACACCACGCCATATGTTCCTTTACCCAGAACCACCTTGTCTCTGTTTTCGCTGGTCTCATAGATAAACTGCAAGTCGTAAGGGAGGTTTAATTCAACAGGATGACGGGTGTGAAACTAAATGTGTGTGTGTGTGTGTGTTTCATTAAAAAAAAACATGTGTCTAAGAGAAGTGGGTCTAAGTGGGTTAGAAATAGTGTAAAGAATTTCACAAGCAACCACAACAGAAAAGGTTAAGTGCGTGCACAAAGCAATGGAAAGGGATGTATATTTAGAAACCTTCTGCTGCTTTGAACTGCAGTGAGCTGAAATACTATTTGAAATTATTTCAAATAGTATTTGAACCCAGGTTTGCTGGAGTGACATGCTGGACTGAATCCAATGTTCTGTGAATACCAGGAACTTAACACACACAAAAATGAGGGGTCGGGAATACGGTAACCATAGCACTACTTGGGCGACGGTTAAGGGAAACTTCTCGCCTATTGACCCCATCATGACAGGGCTTGTTTGTGTACTGGTAGGTTAGAAGGGGGAGGGTGTCAAAAAAATAAAAGCAGGCTCGAGAGGGAGGATTCTACGGCCCTATCGCAATTTGTGTCTCCACAACTCCTTGAATCCTTTCTCCTCACCTCCTTTTCAACCATATTTTAGGAGAAGGTCCTATGTCTCACCCCTCGAACCCTGGTTTCCAATGCATTTTAAGGAGGAGGAAAGAGGAGAGGAAATATGAATTGAGAAAGAACCTAGCTGACCTCCAGTAATCCTCCAGTGAGCTCGCTGGAGTACTCCACTGGGGCTTCTGCCTGGGTTAGAAGAGAATTGACCATCTCACAGAACCTGATGGAGAAACAGCACAAGCAAGAAACTAAATCACGTGGAAAAGACTGTTCAAATACATGTGAGCATGTCGCATATCAGTCAGTCATATATTCATAGACCTCACAGGCAAATCATAGATAAGACCTGCAGAAATGTACACAAACTAATTCAGTACGCAGCACTGTTATCAATGTCATGAAGTATTAAAGGGGACCTTTCGATTGCCTGTTATTCGCCTTTCACTGATTCCACAAACACTACTATGAAAACCACTTCCTACTTCCTTCCTTCTCAGAAAGTCTTGGATAACACCTGGGATTTACTGTATCCAAAATACACAACACCTAGCTAATACTGTACTGTATCAGCACACAATGTAAAATGCACATCCCTATCAATTCACACCAGAAGGGAGAGAGAAGCAGGCTCTATTTTCACTAGGCCAGAGTAAAATAAATATTAACAGTTGTCATGTCAACACAATCAAATCATGTGATAATGGTTGAAAGAACAGGCCCAATCTATATGTAGGTTTTGTGTAGAGAATGTGGGGAATGAATCAATGGTTGATATGGTTGGTTGTTATACCCCTTCCTGCTAGACAGCTGGGCTAAAGGCTGCCTTTTGGTGTGTGTTTGTGCGTGCGTGCCTATGTACAAGTGTGTTTGTACGTGTGTGGGACTCACCCCTTACAGTGCAGCTCGCTGGGAAAGCAGAGTTGGAAGTCATCCGAGTTCTCCAGGACATACAGGAAGCAGCTACGCTCGTCAAACTTGGAAACACTGTGCAGGTCAAAAGGTTAAAGAGGGGCATTAAGAGCTACACAACACTTCAAAGCTAACAGCAGCGCCACAATGAAATAACAACAAGTATTCTCAAAATACCAACGCAGGCAAACAAAGGAATATGAATAAAGACAAGAAAAGCCAACAATGGCACATTCAATATGTGGCTCTCCAATGCAGAGAAGGATGTTTTCTTTCCATCTCGTATAGATTGAAATACTGATACGTCTGAAGCCACCAGGTGACAGTAGGGCTGGGCGATATGACGATATATATCGTGTGACGATAGACGTTTTTTTATCATTTCATATTATGCTCTAGTGTTTACTTCGTTGTGTAGCAAATCACACAAGGCAATATTTTTCATCAAACGTGCCCGTGTGGAAGGAAATTTGCAACACAAACAAACATGGAGGGGAGTGAACGTGACACAGAGCACGGAGACACGGAGTTCGTACCTAAAAGAGGGGCTACTTCGGTCACATGGACGTGGTTTGGGTATGAAAAGTCTGGTACGGACTAGAAAACCGTCCTCTGCAAAATATGCCGCAGGCCGGTCCCGACGACAGGCTCAAACACCACTAACCTCTTTAACCACCTGCGTAAGAATCATGTGAAACAGTGCGGAGAGAGTCTACCGATGAGACCCAGAAAAGTACAGTCAAGTGCTCAAAACAAACCCCCGACTCAGACGTTGCAAGAGGCTTTTGCCCGCGGCACACCATATGGTAAAGCATCAAGACGGTGGAAGGAGAGAACAGCTGCCGCTACAACTTACATCTGCAAAGACACGGCCCCGATATACACGGTCGAGAAACGGGGGTTTCGTGAGTTGGTGCTAACGCTCGACCCAGGGTACCAAATCCAAATTGATATGTGACACGTATTAATGCCAAATTAACATGCAAAACGGGCAAGACCCTAAAATGATTTATTATATATTTTAGGCCTATATTTATTTTGTTTGCAACATCAGTTGAAGTGATTTCTATTTACCTTTTTAGATTTTATACATTCATATTTTGTTACATGTTTAATTGAAAATTTGCACAAAGGTTCTAAATAAAAGGAGAAATAATCAAACATGAGTAAGTACCTTTTATTTGTTGGGTATAATTCTAAATGTAATAAGAAATAGGCCTTTACATGTAGTCATTTTATATCAACTATTTATTCATTGAATTTACAGAAAATATGCTATATCGTGATATGTATCGTTATCTGGATATGAAATTACCTATATCGGGATATGAGATTTTGGCCATATCACCCAGCCCTGGGTGACAGTGTTGCAAATATAAACTGAAAGAAAATAAATCTATCGCCCTGGAGGCAGTTCGGTAGGCAAAACAAGGGTAAAGTACACAGTGACCTCCACACACACACAAAGTCGTTGAAAACAACACAGACAAAAACACCCTGATGGCCAGTGGCCAAGTCCACCAGACAGATAGTGTTTAGACTCAGTAGCCCGCAACCTGGCTTCAAATACTATTTGAAATGCTTTCTAATACTTTAGCTGGGCTTGATTGATTGAGCTTGCCTGGCGCAATGGAACCAATAGAGTAGTCGCAAACCTGAAAACTCTGCCCATCTGGAACTCCAGGCAGGCTAAAGGAAACGCTGAAATAGTTCAAAAAGTATTTGAGCCTAGGTCTGGTAGACTAGCCCTGGTGATGTGTATGGGCTGCAGGCGTGAACACGACACACCCACACATCACAGAGCCAGGAACTCAGCCCAGAAATATTAGCACACACTGTACTGTCTGTTACCGTACCTCACTCCCCGGATTTGCGCGGCTGGGAAAGTCCACTGGGCTTTCTGGCCTTTCTATGGAAGGGAAGACATGGCAAACTGTCAAAATGCTGACTCAACAGTCTAAACACACACACAAAGTGTGCACTCGCCTGCACACACACGCGGGTGGCACACATCCTCATTTGGCGATTATAGGCATGTCTTCTTTCCCGTCACTGACGTGGTGCCGTTTTGAAAACACTCCACGCCTATTCTGGTTAAACACACCATTCCTGAACTACCAATTCCTATGTCTTAACAGGTTGAAAACTGTAGACCTGTACAGTATAACTCAGTACTTCAATATCTACAAGGCGGTAGAGGGGTCTGTTCACCTGGTCCCAGATCTGCTTGTCCTGTATAGCCAACTCTTACGGTCATTGTCATGCCGAACATGGTCTGTACCTTCAGGGGTGTGATGTGGTTGAGCCGAACCGTGCAGCTGTCATCCTCCTCACTCACACACACTATAGTGGGCTGGAGCACTTTGGTCTGCTCCAAGATCAGAACCTGAGGAACGGCAATGGTTAATGGCAATAACAGTTTTTGGCATTAAAAGGTTACTTTTCCAAATACTTTTGCTACTGTACATTGTCAACATGACAAACTCTCCCGGCAGGGTGACGCCAAGTGCCAACATCATTAGCAATTATCTGACCATGACCGTGCAGTTAAATGCATGTAAAAGCAAATATTTTTTTACTGCACTGCATTTGAATGCCCAGAACTGTTATATACTAGGCAGAGAGAATCTATTGAGGTCTCACAAAGCAATGTGGGTTTGAGGAACTGGGAGTACTTGGAGCGGTAGTGTCTGACAGAGTGACTTGGAAACATGCCGCTATGCTCTAACTAAATAAAGCTGAATGTACTGGGAGCTGTGGTGAGGACTTACTGGGCAGCGGTCAGTGGAAACAGTGGGCTTGCAGGCTTGCAGCAACAGCTCCATCCAGAAGTCCACAGTCTCCTGTTTAGACGGTTTCACCTCCGGGGGCTTGGTGAACTGATGGTACAAGATGAACGTCTCCATGATCGAGCCCACATACCTCAAAAGAAAGATGCGAATAAGTATTTGAAAATCAAAATCAAAGTTCAAAACATTGACCTTAAAAGAGGTCATACCAAACTTTTGCTTAGGGGAAAGGTGTCCCCTAAATGACCAGGATCTTTAACATTAAAGGTCCAGCATAGTCAAAATCATGTTTTTCATCAAATGGATGATATTTAGATGAAACCAAATCAAAGTAGATTGAACAAAGTAGGAAAAATGACAGTTGCTGGTACATTGATCAAGTCTGATCATAAAGTTACTGGTCCCCTCCCCCCCGTGTCAAACACTTGAATTCAGGTGGCGGGATAATTTAGGGTTTCATGTGACATCACATAAAGCCCTCAATTTAATACACCAATGGTAACGTCTTATTCTCTTGCCTAATTTAAATAAGTACCGACTCGTAACCATCAGCATAGAAGGTGTGGTTTACATAGCTAGCTAGTCTACTGGTGCTAAAATTTGACTGCAAGGTGACATCAAATGACAGGTTTCTCCTATTCATCTATGCAAAGATAATTTTAGGTTCCCCCTTTCATCTTTGTCTGGTGTTTGCGAGTTACTGGCTAGCTAGTTCTTCAGCCAGCATGGAAGAAAAGGGGGGGGTCGTTCAAAACTCAGACTCAGCTGTCATGTCAATATTAGAGTGTTGGACTAGTAACCGGAAGGTTGCAAGATCGAATCCCTGAACTGACAAGGAAGAATCTGTTGTTCTGCAGTTAAGAACAAATGCGTATTTTGTGGGTTAACTAACTTGCCTAGTTAAATAAAGGTAAAATAAAATAAATAAATTGGTCAGTTCTGCTGCAAAATGCAACAGAAGACACATGCCAAATGGGAGATCCTGACATCATTGATAGTCATGGTTTATGAATATGGTCTGGCAGTCAACATAACACACACACATATATATATATACACACACACACACACACAGTTGAAGTCAGAAGTTTAAATACACTTAGGTTGGAGTCATTAAAACTGATTTTTCAAAATACTCCACACATTTATTGTTAACAAACTATAGTTTTTCCAAGTCGGATAGGACATCTACTTTGTGCATGACAACTAATTTTTCCAACAATTGTTTACAGACAGATTATTTAATTTATAACTCACTGTATCACAATTCCAGTGGGTCAGAAGTTTACATATGCTAAGTTGACAGTTCCAGAAAATTAAGTCATGGCTTTAGAAGCTTCTGATAGGCTAATTGACATCATTTGAGTCAATTGGAGGTGTACCTGTGGATGTATTTCAAGGCCTACCTTCAAACTCAGTACCTCATTGCTTGACATGGAAAAATCAAAAGTCAGCCAAGACCTCAGAAAAAAAACATAGTAGACTTCCACAAGTCCGGTTCATCCTTGGGAGCAATTTCCAAACGCCTGACGGTACCACGACCATCTGTACAAACAATTGTACGCAAGTATAAACACCATGGGACCACGCAGCCATCATACAGCTCAGGAAGAAGATACTGGAGGAAACAGGCACAAAAGTATCTATATCCACAGTAAAACGAGTCCTATATCAACATAACCTGAAAGGCCGCTCAGCAAGGAAGAAGCAACTGCTCCAAAACCGCCATATAAAGCCAGACTACGGTTTGAAACTGCACATGGGGACAAAGATTGTATTCTTTGGAGAAATGTCCTCTGGTCTGATGAAACAAAAATAGAACTGTTTGGCCATAATGACCATTGTTATGTTTGGAGGATAAAGGGGGAGGCTTGCAAGCTGAAGAACACCATCCCAAACGTGAAGCACAAGGGTGGCAGCATCATGTTGTGGGGGTGATTTGCTGCAGGAGGGACTGGTGCACTTCACAAAATAGATGGCATCATGAGGCAGGAAAATTATGTGGTTATATTGAAGCAACATCTCAAGACATCAGTCAGGAAGTTAAAGCTTGGTCACAAATGGGTCTTCCAAGTGGACAATGACCCCAAGTATACTTCCAAAGTTGTGGCAAAATGGCTTAAGGACAACAAAGTCAAGGTATTGGAGTGGCCATCACAAAGCCCTGACCTCAATCCTATAGAAAATTTGTTGGCAGAACTGAAAAAGCGTGTGCGGGCAAGGAGGCCTACAAACCTGACTCAGTTACACCAGCTCTGTCAGGAGGAATGGGCCAAAATTCACCCAACTTATTGTGGAAAGCTTGTGGAAGGCTACCCAAAATGTTTGACCCAAGTTAAATAATTTAAAGGCAATGCTACCAAATACTAATTGAGTGTATGTAAACTTCTGGCCCACTAGGAATGTGATGAAAGAAATAAAAGCTTAAATAAACAATTCTCTCTACTATTATTCTGACATTTCACATTCATAAAATAAAGTGGTGATCCTAACTGACTTAAAACACAGATTTTTTACTTGGAATAAATGTCAGGAATTGTGAAAAACTGAGTTTAAATGTATTTGGCTAAGGTGTATGTAAACTTCCGACTTCAACTGTATATATTTTATGAGGCATACCCAGACCTCACCCTGTCCAGTTTCAACTGAAATTGTCCAAGATGAACTAGCTACAAGATGAACTAGCTAGCTAACTTCATGATCTCACTGCAACACTGCTCATTACATCCAAATTGCTTGTCATAAGTATTTCAAAGAACTGTCAGTCAAGGCAGGCTCCCCCCACTCAGCCTATTAACTACCCGCCCACTCAGCCTGTCTTTTCAGTCTTACTGATAGTTAGACATGAGAGAAGAAGTGCATTTCCTCATGTTTGGAGCATTTTTAAAATCGTGAAAAAATATAAAGGCTATTTTACATTTAATCCGGATGACTGTACTTGCCCTTTAACAGGATATTTTGAAATGTGGCCCCTCATCCTGGTTTCTAATCATCTCAATCTCAAAAAGCAGGTTCATATAAACATCAGTGTTATTGAGGAATCTGTTAGAATGATATGCTCATATATTTCACATCAAGAATGCCTGCCTGGTCCCAGATCTGTTTGTGCTGTCTTGAATGTTTGCAGTGACCATAGGATCTAACAAGATGAACTGAGACTCCTCTCACCACATGGGTGCATTGAGCCGGTAGAGTTTCTCTGAAGCCTCGATGACCTTCCTGTGTTCGTTGGCCAGGATGCTGGCTCCCAGGTAGAAGCCTACGTCCCAGTAGTCCTGCATCTTCTCCAAGCTGCCCTTCCTCCCCAGCAGGCTGCTCAGGGTCACGCCTGGAAGCACACACAACAAACACAAACACACACGGGCGCAGACAGACAGAGGTTGGATAGTGAGAATATTATATATTTTTTCCTCAGGCTAACAGTATGGCATCGAAATGTAACGAAAGAAGACATGGCACAGAAGCCCAAAAAGAATAACAGTGACATTCATTAATAAATAATGTAGGGGTGTAATTATTTAGTGTCCTTATTCAGACTGTTAGTAACGATGATAGTGATTGGCAGGGAGTAGGACTGCACCAACAATTAGCCCACATTCACTGTGGTTGATTACCGGCATGGATTTTTTTTTAAAACAAGGCAATTGTAGTTTACTTAAGCAATTATACAAAACAAAACATGAACACACTAGTTCACTTTGACAGGCTACTGATTCAGGGCAGTAGAGTGTCGGTGAGAACAATGTACCTATCTTGCGCAGCTCGATGGAGGTGTCAAATTCGTGGCCGGCAGCCATCAAGAGGACAACGTTGTTGATGCCGGAATGAAGGGTTTGCTCTGTCTCGAAGGCTTTGCCGTACCTGGGGGAGAATTCGTGAAGGGAGATTAAAATGGATGAATTAATAAACATATATTGCTGCCTAGTCAATGGGCTGACCTAAGCAATGTTTTGCTTAATAACAGCGTATCATATAGGATCAGGTATGTCAGATGTCATAAGCCTGACACAAGGCATCATGACTGTTTATGCCATTGCCATTTCTTAATTCTAACAGTGTTATGCAGCCTTTATGACAGAGGACTCAAGTAAAGTGTAACTGAAAATGATGGAGGGAACTAAAAGGAATAACATAACATAGACTGATGTCGAGCCCTAGTAAGGAGATCTTGACTGGAGTGAGTGAAGGGATGCTGTGTGTAACGGGTGGATATTAGGACGTCTGACAAGTCTGAGTGGCTTTGACACCAACTCCAAGACTGTACTAATATGGACACCGTAATGGAAGGTCTCACCAGTAGCAGGCCTGGTCTCGACTGCGATGGTCTTTAAAGCCTGAGCTCATGAACATGTCTTTGTAGATACGGCCACAGAGGCAGTGCACGTCCGACGCCACCCGGTCACCTGACTCCACGATGGGCAGAATCACCTCCAGGGCCTTGGCACGGTCACCTGGACGATTCCTCCTGAAGGTCAAGGATTAGGAAACATTATGACAGATGGAATCCTCAGAATGAACAGCCTGTGTCGTGTTTAAAGTTAAAGTGTCGGGTAAATTTCTTGAAGAAAATCTGTGTGCTTGCTTCAGTCGTCTAAAATAATAAAGATAGGGGGAAAAAAAAAAAACAGTACGGTGCTTTCAGCAAGCCCCCTAATTAAGTGTTAAAATGGGGGTTGGCTCCATTATTTCCTTTTATGATATCATGTGAAAGACTATCGTCAAACAGAATATGTGAGCAATACACAAGTGGAGGAACAATGGTACCTGTTTAAAGCAAATATGTAGTGAAAATTGATATTCTGCTGGGAAGCCACCAAGCACGTGGGCAAGTTGTTCAGGCTCTCTACCAGTTTGATAATGGCATCGTAGTCCTGAAGTCAGAAAGAGGACTGGATTAGAGCAAACCCTTTACCAACATTACAATGACACCTCTCATTTCAAAGCATTATAAATTAGGCATAGCTGCAGACACCTTTAATGTTTTTAAATAGACATACAAAGTGAAGATCCTCCCTCAAAATTGATTTACTTTAACCCCTGCAGTACTTGTTATACATGCATGTAGGGTTGGGCGATGTCAACCTTTGTTCAAAGACGATTAAGAAGCCGTGACAAATGGTGATATAAAATGAATATCCCCCTTTATTTGCCAAGCCGAAAATATACACAGCACCAATCAAAAGTTTGGACACAACTATTCATTCAAGGGTTTTTCTTTATTTCTACATTGTAGAATAATAGTGAAGACATCCACACTGTGAAATAACACATATGGAATCATGTAGTAACCAAAAAGGTGTTAAACAAATCAAAATATATTTTAGATTCTTCAAAGTAGCCACCCTTTGCCTTGATGACAGCTCTGCACACTCTTGGCATTCTCTCAACCAGCTTCACCTGGAATGCTTTTCCAAAAGTCTTGAAGGAGTTCCCACATATGCTGAGCACTTGTTGGCTGCTTTTCCTTCACTCTGCGATCCAACTCATCCCAAACCCTCTCAATTGGGTTGAGCTCGGGTGATTGTGGAGGCCAGGTCATCTGATGTAGCACTCCATCACTCTCCTTATTGGTCAAATAGCCCTTACACAGCCTGGAGGTGTGTTGGGTCATTGTCCCGTTGAAAAACAAATGATAGTCCCACTAAGCGCAAAGCAGATGGGATGGCGCATCACTACAAAATGCTGTGGTAGCCATGCTGGTTAAGTGTGCCTTGAATTCTAAATAAATCACTGACAGTGTCACCAACAAAGCACCATCACACCTTCTCCTCCATTCTTCACTGTGGTAACCATACATGCAGAGATCATCCGTTCACCTACTCTGTGTCTCAAAGACAATGCGGTTGGAACCAAAAATCTTCAATTCAGCCTCATCAGACCAAAGGACAGATTTCCACCGGTCTAATGTCCATTGCTCGTGTTTCTTGGCCCAAGCAAGTCTATTCTTCTTATTGATGTCCTTTAGTTGTGGTTTCTTTGCAGCTTGAAGGCCTGATTCACACAGTCTCCACTGAACAGTTGATGTTGAGATGTGTCTGTTACTTGAACTCTGTGAAGCATTTATTTGGGCTGCAATTTCTGAGGCTGGTAACTCTAATCAACATATCCTCTGCAGCAGAGGTAACTCTGGGTCTTCCTTTCCTGTGGCGATCCTCATGAGAGCCAGTTTCATCATAGCACTTGATGGTTTTTGAGACTGCACTTGAAGGAACTTTCAAAATTCTTGAAATTTTCCAGATTGACTGACATTAATGTCTTATTCTCTGTCAATTCTCTTTGCTTAGTTGAACTGTTCTTGCCATAATATGGACTTGGTCTATCACCAAATAGGGGCTATCTTCTGTATGCTAACCCTACCTTGTCACAACACAACTGATTGATGCAAACGCATTAAGGAGGAAAGAAATTCCACAAATGAACTTTTAACAAGGCACACCTGTTAATTGAAATGCATTCCAGATGACTACCTCATGAAGCTTTTTACAAAGAATAACAACAAAAAATATCTAGTTAACAGAAGAAAGGAAGACAAAATAAGGACAAAAGAAGGACAGAAGAAAAAGGAAAAGAAAGAGGACAACAAAGTGAAACAGTCAGCACTTCTATTGCAACTTCGTATTTCGTCGTCCTAACGTAGTCTACACTGCTATCTGCCCAGCAGCTAGCCAGCTAGCAAACGTCCACCGTCTACCGAATAGCAGCACTGTAGAAACTATTATACTCAACTGAACGACTTGATTAGTGTAGTGTTAGCTAGCTACATAGTTGTCTTTGCTGTCTTCGTATCCAAGATAATTGTGTAGTTTAGAGCGTGTAGTCTTAGAGTGATTATCTTAATTTACCGAGGTTAGCTAGCCAGCTATTTGTCGTCCTTAACGTAGGAGACACTGCTAGCTAGCCAACAGCTAGCCAACGTCTACTGAATAGAACTTCCGCACTCAACAACCCGGTCGCATTCCGCTTCGCTCCACAGGTAGTATCACATTTTCATTTCATTTCATTACAGCACAACGGTTTGATTTGTTTGATCGTAGCTAGCTACATAGCCGTCTGTGTATCAAAGATAATTGTGTAGTCTAGAGCGATTTTCTAGGTTAGCTAGCCAGCTATTGTCGTTCTTTTAACGCAACGTAACGTAATCAACACTGCTAGCTAGCCAGCTAGCCCCGAATAGCAGCACTCTAGAAACTATTACACTCAACGGAACGACTTGATTAGTGTAGTGTCAACAACGCAGCCACTGCCAGCTAGCCTACAAAGTCAACAACGCAGCCACTGCCAGCTAGCCTACTTCAGCAGTACTGTATCATTTTAATCATTTTAGTCAATAAGATTCTTGCTACGTAAGCTTAACTTTCTGAACATTCGAGACGTGTAGTCCACTTGTCATTCCAATCTCCTTGCATTAGCTGTAGCCTGTCAACTATGTGTCTGTCTATCCCTGTTATCTCCTCTCTGCACAGACCATACAAACGCTCCACACCGCGTGGCCGCGGCCACCTAATCTGGTGGTCCCAGCGCGCACGACCCACGTGGAGTTCCAGGTCTCCGGTAGCCTCTGGAACTGCCGATCTGCGGCCAACAAGGCAGAGTTCATCTCAGCCTATGCCTCCCTCCAGTCCCTCGACTTCTTGGCACTGACGGAAACATGGATCACCACAGATAACACTGCTACTCCTACTGCTCTCTCTTCGTCCGCCCACGTGTTCTCGCACACCCCGAGAGCTTCTGGTCAGCGGGGTGGTGGCACCGGGATCCTCATCTCTCCCAAGTGGTCATTCTCTTTCTCCCCTTACCCATCTGTCTATCGCCTCCTTTGAATTTCATGCTGTCACAGTTACCAGCCCTTTCAAGCTTAACATCCTTATCATTTATCGCCCTCCAGGTCCCCTCGGAGAGTTCATCAATGAGCTTGATGTCTTGATAAGCTCCTTTCCTGAGGACGGCTCACCTCTCACAGTTCTGGGCGACTTTAACCTCCCCACGTCTACCTTTGACTCATTCCTCTCTGCCTCCTTCTTTCCACTCCTTTCCTCTTTTGACCTCACCCTCTCACCTTCCCCCTACTCACAAGGCAGGCAATACGCTCGACCTCATCTTTACTAGATGCTGTTCTTCCACTAACCTCATTGCAACTCCCCTCCAAGTCTCCGACCACTACCTTGTATCCTTTTCCCTCTCGCTCTCATCCAACACTTCCCACACTGCCACTACTCGGATGGTATCGCGCCGTCCCAACCTTCGCTCTCTCTCCCCCGCTACCCTCTCCTCTTCCATCCTATCATCTCTTCCCTCTGCTCAAACCTTCTCCAACCTATCTCCTGATTCTGCCTCCTCAACCCTCCTCTCTTCCCTTTCTGCATCCTTTGACTCTCTATGTCCCCTATCTTCCAGGCCGGCTCGGTCCCCCTCCCGCTCCGTGGCTCGACGACTCATTGCGAGCTCACAGAACAGGGCTCCGGGCAGCCGAGCGGAAATGGAGGAAAACTCGCCTCCCTGCGGACCTGGCATCCTTTCGCTCCCTCCTCTCTACATTTTCCTCCTCTGTCTCTGCTGCTAAAGCCACTTTCTACCACTCTAAATTCCAAGCATCTGCCTCTAACCCTAGGAAGCTCTTTGCCACCTTCTCCTCCCTCCTGAATCCTCCTCCCCCTCCCCCCTCCTCCCTCTCTGCAGATGACTTCGTCAACCATTTTGAAAAGAAGGTCGACGACATCCGATCCTCGTTTGCTAAGTCAAACGACACCGCTGGTTCTGCTCACACTGCCCTACCCTGTGCTCTGACCTCTTTCTCCCCTCTCTCTCCAGATGAAATCTCGCGTCTTGTGACGGCCGGCCGCCCAACAACCTGCCCGCTCGACCCTATCCCCTCCTCTCTTCTCCAGACCATTTCCGGAGACCTTCTCCCTTACCTCACCTCGCTCATCAACTCATCCCTGACCGCTGGCTACGTCCCTTCCGTCTTCAAGAGAGCGAGAGTTGCACCCCTTCTGAAAAAACCTACACTCGATCCCTCCGATGTCAACAACTACAGACCAGTATCCCTTCTTTCTTTTCTCTCCAAAACTCTTGAACGTGCCGTCCTTGGCCAGCTCTCCCGCTATCTCTCTCAGAATGACCTTCTTGATCCAAATCAGTCAGGTTTCAAGACTAGTCATTCAACTGAGACTGCTCTTCTCTGTATCACGGAGGCGCTCCGCACTGCTAAAGCTAACTCTCTCTCCTCTGCTCTCATCCTTCTAGACCTATCGGCTGCCTTCGATACTGTGAACCATCAGATCCTCCCTCTCCACCCTCTCCGAGTTGGGCATCTCCGGCGCGGCCCACGCTTGGATTGCGTCCTATCTGACAGGTCGCTCCTACCAGGTGGCGTGGCGAGAATCTGTCTCCTCACCACGCGCTCTCACCACTGGTGTCCCCCAGGGCTCTGTTCTAGGCCCTCTCCTATTCTCGCTATACACCAAGTCACTTGGCTCTGTCATAACCTCACATGGTCTCTCCTATCATTGCTATGCAGACGACACACAATTAATCTTCTCCTTTCCCCCTTCTGATGACCAGGTGGCGAATCGCATCTCTGCATGTCTGGCAGACATATCAGTGTGGATGACGGATCACCACCTCAAGCTGAACCTCGGCAAGACGGAGCTGCTCTTCCTCCCGGGGAAGGACTGCCCGTTCCATGATCTCGCCATCACGGTTGACAACTCCATTGTGTCCTCCTCCCAGAGCGCTAAGAACCTTGGCGTGATCCTGGACAACACCCTGTCGTTCTCAACTAACATCAAGGCGGTGGCCCGTTCCTGTAGGTTCATGCTCTACAACATCCGCAGAGTACGACCCTGCCTCACACAGGAAGCGGCGCAGGTCCTAATCCAGGCACTTGTCATCTCCCGTCTGGATTACTGCAACTCGCTGTTGGCTGGGCTGGCTGCCTGTGCCATTAAACCCCTACAACTCATCCAGAACGCCGCAGCCCGTCTGGTGTTCAACCTTCCCAAGTTCTCTCACGTCACCCCGCTCCTCCGCTCTCTCCACTGGCTTCCAGTTGAAGCTCGCATCCGCTACAAGACCATGGTGCTTGCCTACGGAGCTGTGAGGGGAACGGCACCTCAGTACCTCCAGGCTCTGATCAGGCCCTACACCCAAACAATGGCACTGCGTTCATCCACCTCTGGCCTGCTCGCCTCCCTACCACTGAGGAAGTACAGTTCCCGCTCAGCCCAGTCAAAACTGTTCGCTGCTCTGGCTCCCCAATGGTGAAACACACTCCCTCACGACGCCAGGACAGCGGAGTCAATCACCACCTTCCGGAGACACCCGAAACCCCACCTCTTTAAGGAATACCTAGGATAGGATAAAGTAATCCTTCTCACCCCCCTTAAAAGATTTAGATGCACTATTGTAAAGTGGCTGTTCCACTGGATGTCATAAGGTGAATGCACCCATTTGTAAGTCGCTCTGGATAAGAGCGTCTGCTAAATGACTTAAATGTAAATGTAATGTAAGCTGGTTGAGAGAATTACGAGTGTACAAAGCTGTCATCAAGGCAAAGGAAGGCTACTTTGAAGAATCTCAAATATAAAATATATTTTGATTTGTTTAACACTTTTTTGGTTACTACATGATTCCATATGCGTTTTGACAGGTACTGTATATTTGTTTACATTTAGAATAGTACTTACAGTTAAAAAGTGGACACTAAAAAGTCTGCTGAAACATATTTTAGTAGCCTATTCCTCTCTGTTGGAGCTGTGGCATAAAATAAGTGTGTGTCTGTGTGTGCCGACATATATTATGGGTTGTAAATCATGAAGGGTCCGGCTGCAGAGCACGCAACTCTGCTGTCCACAGAACTGGATAATTATTCAATGATTTGCCTTTTTGCCTAATCTTCCTCTCTTATTAGGCCTAGGCTTCTTTCTATATGTTGAAGGTAGGTTATGTACATTGATAATAATAGGCTATTAAAGTAGGCCTATTTTATTTTTGTATTTTACCTTTATTTAACTAGGCAAGTCCGGTTACTAGTCCAATGCTCTAACCACTAGGCTACCCTGCCTACTCCACACACAATGCATTTCATAAGCTTTGCTCAGCTGTAAGTTTCCTTTTAACTTCTCATTAGAATTTTCACATCAAACTATTGTTTGCACAATTTCACTTCTTGTTGCCTGTAATATTTGCCATTCAAAATAAATGTTGTAGAAAATCACCTATAGATTCGGACTTTCACAATTGTTCCTATTTGAAAGCTGTAACTTTAGGACATTAAAACACTTTATTAGAACAGCCTACTTGGGAAATATATTTTATAACTTTAACTTGTCTTAATGCTTTTGACAGGCTATTTTAATTAGTAGGATTTGGCTTTTGGCCGTTTGGTTCACAACGGCAAGTAGGAGGGATGAATAACTTATTTTAGACTAAGGTTTGTTGAAACTACTAATTCTATTTGTCTATCTTGCTCTTCTTGTATGAGCTACCTCTCATTGTTACCTTAGGACCATCGTGTTAAGTTATTCAAAAACAACTTGAAACTGTCTGAGAAGTCTGTTAAATAAATGTATTGTTTGATCAGGAAGGAGTACAGAGGGAGGAGGCGGGAGAAAGCCAACACGCATAAAAACAGATGTCATATTCAAGTCAAATGGAGCGAAAATACAACAGTTGGATTTTAAAATAATTAGACACTGCATTGTCCCCTATAAAAAAATAATTTATAGGCTTCAGCTATATGCTCATTGAGAAAGAAAAAATATATGTTTCTGAAAGGAAATTATGCGCTGCTTTGGTGAAAATCTACATTGTTCTTTTGCATTCTGTAACTTCTTTGTAACATATTTATTGAAATAGGTTATGCAGGCTATAGCAAAGAAATAGCCCGCTTGGCATGGTCCTGCTGTGGGCTGCCCAGTCCGCTCTTTTCTGCGTGGAGCCAATCAAGTTGAAACAGGCTATACATTGTCTGTCACAGCACGATGTCAATCACCATCAGCGATAGCTGTCAATCGTCTTCGATATCCGATACTATCGTAATATCACCCAACCCTAAAAGCTCTTGCCTACAACTGAGACCCCTGATAAGATTACTTTATTTTTTACTTAGAATGACCTTGGAGGGCTGCTATCTAATCATTGTTAGCATTCAATCCCCTTTAAATATTGGTATTTGTGTTCACAGAGAAAGAGCATTCATTTTTCAATTAAGGTAGTCAACCAAACACAGGCAACCATCATGCAGACTGTAGATCCACCACACTAACACACAGGTTTTAAAAGTTAGATTTGGCGATGCATGAAGTAAACTGCAGAGTTGGACCAATTTCCACACCAACTAAAAGTATGATGCACGAGGCTAAACTTCTCAGCTATTTTGGTACCGCAGCTATAACATTGCAGCAGTTACTCTGTGAGTGAACTGTCTTGCGTCCCGCTTATCTGCAATATGTGTGGTTCACTCTTCTGCTCGTGGTAACTTCATATCGCCGATTCTCTGTTTAAAACACCACAAAAGCATTCCACAGTCAAAAGTGAGCCCATGCCAAAAAAAATCTACTGCCCAAACACAACAGCCACCATAAAATAAATAAGGGCAGTCTTGACACTGGCAAACACAGAACCACTGAGCACTAGGTCGTGTTCATTAGGCACCAAATGGTAGGGACTACATGGACTTGTCCGATAAGAAGAGCTAGTTTTCATTTTCTATTACACAATGCTTTGCTACGGTGTAACCTAATGAACATGATCCAGGTCCCTGTCCCTCGCTCCCATAGCTAAGCCCACCTGGACATCCCGGTACGACAGCAGTAGGTTCATGATGATGTCTGGGCTGAGCAGCTCCACCGTGTCAAGGCGCTTCTGGATGCGACCCAGCTCCAGACTCAAGTCCTGGCCACTGAAGCGCTCCCGAGCCGTGCGGATCTCGTGCCGGATGGACTCCCGGAAGTACTCACTAATAAGAGAGTTAGTTTTACCCTTATGCAAGGCAATTAACCCTTGAAAATGCTTGTGATCCAGGGGCATATATTGTATATAGCACAAATGACTGATAATAGCTCATGTCTAACTGAAAGACATTTGCAGTTGGGCAGTCTAGACATTTCCAAGCTTAACCATTATTATTAACCATGTACTTTATTTGCTGCTTACTGTCCTACCCAACCAAGCTATCGAACAAAGCAGATGGGTTGAGCAAAAAAATGAAGTGAAAGACACAACGTGGGAGTCATAAGGGAATATTTAGACATGCAGAGTGGGAGGCATGACAGGCTGACCTGGCATGAACGTGCACATTGTCCAGCAGTTGGATGAGCCTCTCTACTAGTGGGGTAAGGAGGGGTTCCAGTTGGAAACTTGGCTGCATCAGATCTTTGATGCCGTTTACGAGGGTCGCGTCGCAGGCAAACACCTTGCCCTGTGGCAACACTACATACGGGATGAACGTGTAGCTCCCACACTGGTCCTGAGGGAAGACACACATATGGGCATTAGCATACGAGCTCTCACTCACAAGCGTTACCTATATGCAACATACATAAACATTATGACCAGCACACAATTAGCAAACAGAAACATATACAATATTCCCCTTGGAACCACTGTATTAACGTGCGTTAAAATATTAGGAAATGTTTTTTTGCTTAATCCCATCCATGCAAAAGCTGTATAAATATAAATGAGGTGATGTTCCATTGTCACGTGCCTGCTTGAGGACTTATGACAATGGAGTACTCATCTTGCTACCTTATCCATTCCAGAGTGGTATCATGCTCCAACAGTGGTGCTGCTTTAAACACACGTATCTACTAAACACACACATCCGCTTGATAGGCCTAAGGAAATCCATTGCCCTATAAACCTATAAAATACTGCAATTCAACCTTTGTTCAACAATCCAGAGAAAACAACCTCAGGATCAATCTATATCAGGAAAATCAGGGCTATAAAAAGTCACAAATCCTTATTTTAAAAAAAAAGTACAGCAGTAGATATTGGCAATATTATGCAACTGGTGGTGAGATTGTTGTGGCAATGGAAGGGACATCTTTATGGCACTGTAGCCTACTTCTTCCAAAATGTCACACCCTAAAATCTGTTTTACAACCCAATTTTCCCCCAAAGTGAGCTGGCAAAAGGCTCACTTGGTCTTTTGGTCAATCATTTAATAATTGTAAACTCTCCCGATGCCCTGCGTGTACCTTGAGTGCTTGCAGGTCACTGTCCTGCTTGTAACAATACAGGATGATGTTATTGGTCATGCTGAAGCTCTCTCTTACGCCCAGGTGATAGAAGAGTGACTGCTGGCAGCAAGTGTCACTAATTTCCACCACTGCCACATCTGTCAAAAGAGAAGGGTCAAATTGGGTGTCGAAATTCGAAAACACCCGTGCAGCCCCAGTACACACTTAAAATACCTGTGTGTGCAGAACACACACCAACTTTTTGGCCAACAACAATTTAGAAGAATGAAGTAGTGTGGTGTGGCAAATGCCTTGCTGACAGTCGACATGACTATACTTGCCTGCATTGTAGAATATATCAAGAATGTCAGTCGTCCCAAGCGATATCCTCTCGAAAGGAATTGTTTTGAACACCGCGTGCGTGTCCGCGCAGGCTTCTTTCACCGACTTCAGTGACAGGTTCTCTTCTGTCTGTGGCAGGGATGCATCCTCAACGACAATGTATACAACAGCAACAGCCCTAGTCCGGCTCCGGGGTGAAATAATGTGCTTATTCGAGGTGCTGAGATCAATAGCCAAAGGGTCCTGCCATAAACTTCCAGCTGATACCCAAACAGGATCCTTTCTCTTGACCTCGTGCAGGCTCATGCGCCTGCGTTCGGTGGTATACATTTTCCCAAATATTCAAGGACGCATATTCCAGTGTGTCATAGACAGTCCAGCTCTGTTCCTGTAAATCCCCCAGGTGCGTCTCGTCTCCAGTGACATTCCGCGAACAGTTCCCTACACGCTTTCAACCCCTCCCATATCCCCCGCTGCGAACTCGCCCAACGTCCACACGCAAACTTCAAACACAGGACACGTTACAATATGGAAATAAACAAACGTCTTTCTCGTTGGTGTAGCAAGTGTTCATGTGCACCTGAACATCGCATCCACTTTGGTATTTTATTTGGATCCCCATTAGCTGTTGCAAAAGCAGCAGCTACTCTTCCTGGGATCCACACAAAACATAATACAGAACATTAATAGACAAGAACAGCTCAAGGACAGAACTATATAAAACCTTTTTAAAAGGTATATATATATGTAGCCTACATATCAATGCCTACACACAAACTATCTACCGGTAGGTCAAATTAACTGTTGGGTTTACAAAGGCTCCTCTATGACCTCTGCTGGCGTAGCCAGAAAATCGTTTGGTGGGCCTGCAGAAATGTTGCTATTGAGATACATTTTGTCGTTTTATTGCTAATCTCATGCTATTCTACACATTTTTGCTATGATGCTGATAGAAAATATTTATATTTTAAAGCTCATTTCCTATAATTCTACACATTTTGCAGAGGAAGAAAGAAGTGTGTTTATTTCCATATTGTAATGTGTCGTGTTTTTTTAGTTTGCGTGTCTCAGAGCTCCGTGCATAATGGGAACACTGGCCACTCCATAAGTGATACTTTTGCCACCTTTAGGCCTGTAGAACTATTGTTATTAAATCTATGTCCTGTTATACCCCAACCTGCTATAGCTGGTTTAGTAGGGTAGGACTGGTTAAGGCTTAAGTTTTCAATTTAGATTGAACTCTGTATTTTGAGAGTCTGTTCATTTTGTAAATGTGTAGATTATGTAAATATTCATTCATTGGATTTCATCATTCACTGGGAACCACCTTTCACTGTGAAAAAAAACGGGACAACATGTTGCACTTGATCCTGCTTCTTACTGCCTATAAGGCTGCTTCAACATTGAGTCTCTAAGACAGCATCAGAGAAAATTCGGCATTTTTCAAGCTCATTTCCTGCAATTCTACACATTTTGGAATGGGGCAGAGACTTTTTGTTGTTGCAGCTTTAAAGCTAATATCCTGCAATTCTACACATTTTGGAATGGGGCAGAGACTTTTTGTTGTTGCAGCTTTAAAGCTAATATCCTGCAATTCTACACATTTTGCCATGAGGCAGAAAACCAGAACTGTGTTATGTCCAAAAACATTTCAAGGGGAATACAAGAAGTATTGAGGGAGTACTATGGGAGCCTCCAAGGCCCATGTTGCCCAGGGTTAAGAACATACATTGTAGAAAAGGCGCTAGGCTTTATGTTATATTTGTTCTTAATATCGACATTAATAGTAGAATCATAGCGTTTCGCAATATTCTTTCCCCAAAAATGTATCAGGTCCACACAAAATTGCATTCATGGGTAGAGCTTTCTTATTGGTCAACAAAAGACGACCATGTCGTGGTCAAATTGACTGAGTTTCCTTTCGCTTCAGTACAGGTTAGCTGACGTCACAAAAACGGTGCGCAAGCTTAAAGGGCAGCAGGCGGTGTGTTATGGTTCTGGATGGCCAGATAGCTAGCAACAATGACAAGAAACTGACATGTGGTGGCTCGTTTCAACTCAGTTGATCTTGTTCTTAATACCATGTCTTATTTGAAAGGTGTTTTGACTGATGTCACATCTATGATATGTCCCCCAAAAAATGCTATCTAACCAACAACCTAAAGACGTATTTGAGAAAGAAACAAGTGCTCATTGTGCAACTTTGTTTTCAATAAACATTGGAGATGGACTATGTTGACAAATGCCGTCAAAAATCTATGCCAACCCCGTGTTTTGCCCCATAGTTGCGCACTTGTTGGTTTTGTTGCTAAACAATCAATCCCTTCTATATCCCCAAAGTAGGATTCCACAGCCACAAAGTCAAAATTAGCTACAAAAAAAATAAAATAGGTTAGGGTTTTAATTTAAGGTTAGCATTGCGGTTGTTAGGGTTAAATTAAGAGAACTTGTAGAAAAGGGTGGAGATTATGACTTTGTGGTTATAGAAACGAGTGACGACCAATTGACTGGGGCCAGCAAATATTGTCAAATTGACTGAGGCCAGCAAATCTCGTCGTGAAATTGACTGGGGCTGTACGATTTCTACATGTTTGACATTTGCTAGTTAAAAAATATATATTACATTGTATTGCATTACACCCCTTAAAAGTATTGATAGATATCAGTCTTTGGACAAAATATGTTCAATATGTTGTGGTTAGCAATATTCATGTAATTTTTCATCTGGCAGTACCTCTGTGGCCCACACTTTGAGAACCACCAGGGATATTCAACTCTTAAACCTACGAGTCCGGAGACCGCTGGCTTTCTGTTCTACCTGATAATTAAATTGCACACATTTGGTGTCCCAGGTCTTAATCAGTACCTTAAAAAAAATGCTGTGTAACTGGCTTTGAGGTCCAGAGTTAAGGTTGAGGGGTCTACGTGATACTATTACTGATGATATGACAGAACGTTACACAAAGCAGAGCAGCATAGGACTGCATGTGAGGCTAATAAACCTGAAATAACCGTGGTTATCAGAACTTTGGGTACAGTAGTGTGTAGAGCTTGCGAAACTTACCTCTGGTTTATAACTTGATGTGGCTTACCGTGTGGTTATGATGGTTTACTTGAACATACAACCATCAAAGTTATGGCGAACAAATACCAACAAAACTAAGAGTCTTTCACAACCTTTATGTACAATACAAAACATCTAAAATTGAACTACAATGGGGTTCAAAAAAGTAAAAAACAAAATTGTCTTTGTAGTGGGAATAGTCATGCTGTACGATCTTTCTCCAGAAACCTCCATAGCCTACAGTCAATTCGGTAGTAAAGAATGGGTAAACGAGAATACACTGCGACACACACATTTTTTCCTACGTCACAAGCAGCACACATTTAAAGCAGATACATACACGCGTATGCTTTCTTCACTCCTTGTTGCAACCCTCAAACCCAAATACAGTACACTATATGATGAATCCAGCGTTCACATTCAATACATCCAGTGTATTTACAGTTAAGGTCTGGACATAGGCTAGCCTTCAGCAATATACTCATTTGTATTCAATGTTCTATTCCAAAAATATAATAACAAAATCATTTTTTGTAACTTAACTTCTTTCTGGCATTGAGCACTTGTGTTGAACGTAAGCAGTCAGATATATGGGGGGGGGGGAAATCAACCACACTACTGATCTTAAGCTAATGTCCTGAGAATAGAGTACTGAGACCTGTTAGTGCAGGTTAAAGCAGGTTTTTATGACCGCCATAGAGACCACAGAATTCTCCTACCCCTCTTTTTTGTTCCGTTAACCCTGAAAGCTGCTTAACCCAACACACCATCTATGCAGTTCATTGTCCCATCCGTGTTAAGGAGATGGCCAACAGGTGGTAGGTATCAGTGAACATTATTTTCCAACAATACACTTGACTGGATAATCCGTGGCCCTGTCAGAATAGTTGAAAGAGCGCACATTTCCTTCCTTGTTTCCCTGAGGTAAGCACATATTTACTAAGCAAAATCCTACTATTTTCAACAATCCAACCAATTAAGCTCTGTAATTACTTCAAAAAGGAAAGTAGGACGGAAGCGCGCATGTAGCAACTATTTCGAAAAGGCTCAGAGGTCTTGCATTCACGCGTCCAGGCCCTCGTCATCTTCCTCCGCTCTGGCGTCCACCTCGGCTGTGTCGGAGAACTCATGTAGCAGGACGTACTCTCGGCTACTGAAGCCAAACTTGAGCACGTCCTTCTCCTTGAGCTCGTAGTACCGCTGCGCCTCGATGCGCTGGTTGTTCAGGTAAGTGCCATTGCCCGAACCTAGGTCAATGATGTAGGGCTTCACCCGCCGCCCACCAGTTCCATCCGAACGCGTGAACTCCACCAGCCTGGAAATCAGCAGAAGCAGAAAGAACTACATTACCCAGAGGTTGAAAGTGTTTCCCGACCTAGAGATTGAAATCACAAACTCAACAGAACTACATTAACCAGATGTCATAAGTGTCAGACCTCAACAAAATGTAGGGAAATTATGTAAGTGGGAAAATAGCATAATTTCAAAACAGAGACCATTTTCAAAGGATTAGTAGACTAGTGTCATCCCGAGGGCCTGATTTGAACAAACAAGTGATTGTCAGATCTCACCTATACTGGAACACAGCGTGCTGTTTGGAGCAGGATGGGTGGTCGATGGGAATATCAGCAATCTTCCTCTGCCGCCCCATCAGGTATGCACTCTGCCTGTGGACGTACATGACCGGGAGCTGCTCATCGTTCTTGAAGGGGTACAGTCGCCACCTGCGCTTGGGGATGCGAGCCTCGGGGGGCTCGTTGTACTTGATCACTTCCCCCCTGAACGTGTTGGTATCTTCTGTGAGCGCACCGGACAGTTCAAAGTTGGGCTTCTCTTTATCGACTGGGGGGCTGTCTTTGCCCTCGCCACCCTCTTGGGTACCTTGTCCGAAAGCTTGTCCCCCGTCATCGTTCTCCTCAAACCGGTGCCGGTTGTCCCGTCGTTGATTGTCGTGCTGCTGTCTCTCTGCCTGCTGCTCCTGGAAGGAGCGGGATTCTCGCTCTCTGGGCCTGTCTCCACCTCCACCCAGCTCTCTCTCTCCTCGTTTTCTCTCCTTGGGTCTGTCAGACTCTCTGGGTCCGTCAGACTGCTCCCACCTACTTCGCCGCACAGGTGGCTCCGAGGGCTCTGGCTTGTCGTTGCGGTCGCGCCTTCTATGGTCATCGGCACCTCGGTGGTCACCCTGCTCCTGTTGGGGAGACAGTGAGACAGGAATATTAGCCTAATTCCAGAGTCAAGCACCGGGACAAAATGAGTTGGTAAAGTGTTTTTATTTAAAGAACATATTTGCTGCATTGAAAGTTTTACATTAATGCATTTCCCCAATTGCTACATTTACTCATAAGTAGTGACAGAATCACCCGCTTTATTTTCACATCGGCACCGCGGGGAGGGCTTCGGCTCCTGCCGGTGTTTTGGGGCGATCTGTCTCGTCTTCCCAACGCCCTTCTACCTGGCGAATGACCTTTTGCCCTGGGTGGCGATCTAGTCAATCAAATCAACAAGGAAAGGCTTTAAAACCAATAGTTAATTTAACACCAAGGCTAGCTAGCTACAACGGACAGCTCCTATTGTATTCTTCTCTGAGCGACATCTGACAAATAATTCGGAATACGGGGTTCGACATATTGGATGGCCATTGGTCTAGGGAGTCAATCATTCGTGTCAGTGGCCTGCTTGAGCCAGAGAAAAGTAAATATTGTAATAATACAATTTTCAATCTGAGATATAGATTTGATGAAAAACAGAAATTCCCAAAACTGTTACTTCTTTACGCACATTATTTATAACACGCACCGCACACATAGCCGTTGAGAAAAATATAATCTGTCGGGCAGCAAGAGGATGCATCTCTCAACTGGTTGTTGCATAGAGCAGCTCACAGAAGACATTTCAACTTATGCTAACTACCAGTACAAGCTAAGGCAACAATGGGTATGCAACCGGGTATTTAAAATGTCTGGTCCGAAGTCATGGTTAAATCTTTGATGCGCAATTCAGTCATCAGGCTCTGTTTGAATGAACATTTCTAAATGCTTTCCTAAAAAACCTTCCCAATTTGTTTTGCAAACTCTGGCATCACAATTAGGCTACATGGTACAGTATAGAAACACCATTAGCCAAACTGTCTCTTGCTCGGTGCGCAATTGAATTGAAAGCAATACCCTCCTCAAACATCACATTTTTTCCTGACCTCAAACGTGGTCTCCTGATGTGGTTTAAGCAGTTTGGGACTTAGAACATCACATTTGTATCGTTTTCTATATATAAAAATCACTCTTTTTATATATCGAAAACGATACAAATGTACAAATGTTTTGAGGGTGAAACCCAGACAAAAATAGGAAAACCCAGAAACTGGGAAAATGGACTTCAGCAAAATATAACTGATTTTATAGGGTCTTTATAGAGTACTGCTGACTGTTAAAAATCACAAATAACACCCTTTGATATTACGTTAAGCTTTTATAAACAATCAATGTAAATATTATAATGTCAAGTTACGATGCAATTATTAGTGTGTGGAGGGTAAGTTATTATAGGCTACTTGCACAGCCTGCAAAATATGTATACCATCAACTGATATTTAAATTATGCATGCATTATATTTTTCCTGAGAGATCTTGGCCCGGGACAGTGTATAATTTCTTCCATTTGGGCCAGTGGCTTTCAGTTGGCACTGGGCCGGTGTGTCACCGGCAAATTGACCATTTATAGCTAGTCTGATTAATCCAGCTGTAATATACAATTGGTATATACAGCCTTACACTAATGACTGCAAAATCATGTAAATGTTCCTTAAAACGAACCATATACCTACCGGCTCTCTAAAAAGTTGGGTAAACAACACTTTCCTGTGGATATTTTCTCAAATTTGGAGAAGATGAAGGACAAACCACTCAGACAACCAGTAATGTTTAAATGTAATTTTATTCAACATTCTGGAGGCATCAGTTTTGGGCTGCGTCCCAATTATCGGTGTATTACTGTCTGATTAATCAGACTTAACACATACAAGGCCCTCCCTCGTCCTCCGTTGGGCAAATCCGACCATGACTCCCTTCTCCTGCTTCCAAACCAAAGCTCAAAACAGGAAGTACCAGTGATGTGCTCAATGTGGAGGTGGTCGAAAGCAGACGCGAGGCTACAAGACTGTTTTGCTAGTACAGACACTCGTGATATGTGGCAGGGCCTGCAGATGATACGGGATTAAAGGGAAACCCAGAGTTGCCCAGCGATGTAGAACTCCTAAACAAGCTAAATGCCTTTCATGCTCGCTTCAAGGAATAGAACACTGTGCCTTGCTTGAAAGCCCATTTTTCCAGATGACTGACATTCAATTTGCATACCGCCCCAACAGATCATGCAATTTCAATTGCACTTCACAATGCCCTCTCCCACCTGGAGTGTGCAAGAATGCTTTTCAATGCAAGAATGCTTTTCAGACTACATCTCAGCGTTCAACACCATAGTCCCCTCCAAGATCATCACCAAGCTAGGGGACCCAGTGACTGAACCCCCCAACTCTGCAACTGGATCCTGGGTAGGCAACAACAACTGCCACGCTGACCATCAACACAGGTGCCACTCAGGGGTGTTCGCGTAGTCCCCTCATGTACTCCCTGTTCACCTACGCAGCTGCACGACTGCAACACCATCAAGTTTGCTGACAACACGACACTCGTAGGCCTGATCACCGACGAGTAAGCCTACAGGGAGGTCGATAGAGCCTTAGAGTGTGGTGCCAGAAAAACAACCTCAACTCCAGTAAGACCAAGGAGCTGATTGTGGACTATAAGAGAAAGAGGGGAGAGCATGCCCCCTGTGGTTCCTTAGCATCCACACCACTAAGGACTTTACATGGTCCACATGCACACCTGCAGTCGTGAAGAGGGCACAGCAGCATCTCTTCCTCAATAGCCAGTTAATGGTACCAGAACTATCTGCACACTCACTACTACACTGACAATTCCACACAGACAATACAAACTGCACACACTTTTACACTCATCATTTGCTGCTGCTCCTCTTTATTTTACTCATCATCTATCCTGATGCCTAGCGACTTCACCGTCTTCATGTGCATATCTACCTCAAATAACTCCTACCTATGCACATTGACCTGGTACTTGCTGTTTATACTGTCAAATCAAATACAATGCTATGTCACATGTGCCGAATAATAGACCTTACCGTGAAATGCTTAATTACAAGCCCTTAACCAACAATGAAGTTAAGAAAATATTTCCTAAATAAACTAAATATATAAAAAATATATTTTTATTAACCAAATCAAACGAAGCTTTATACAGGGGGTACTGGTATCGAGTCAATGTGCAGAGGTACACGTTACGGTAGCGCCATTCTTGTGTATTTTATTCCTCGTTACTATTTTATTTTTTAAACTCTGCATAATTGGGAAGGGCTCGTAAGCAAGCATTTCATGGTAAAGCCTCCAGTGTGTGACAATTATATTTTAATTCTAGCTAGCTATCACTGTTTCCAGTCAACTAACATTAAATGAGCTTGCTAATTGAGGGAAAACTGGCGGCATTCAGTCATTTACTTTGCCCACTACCACCTCATAAGAACTAGGTACAATCATCACACCGTGTTAACGTTTAGAAACGTCAATAAATCATCACTTCCATAAGTCTTTCAAGACACAGGGAACTTATCAGCAAGAAATAAAATAAAAAAAAACACTCAAACAGTTTTGCAGATCCATTCAGCTATGGTGGCCTCCACCAGATGAGACTATGCTTACACAGGTGTTGGGCTGGAGCATGCTAGCTAGATAGCCAATTAGCACAGGTGGTCGGTCGCCTCGTCTTCAGAAACAAGCGCTTTAACGTGGAAACATGTCAGTGTGGGAACACTGCGTGTATCAATTTAGCCTTTTGTTTTTTGAAAAGTATTATTTATATGAAAAATATGCTTCCAAAGACTTACAGCCAGCGACGCGTGTTAATGTTCAGATTACAGAAGACGCCGTTGTTCAATGACTTGTGTAATGTAATGGAACAAGAGTCGTGACCAAGGGCTAATTGAGGGTTAACGTTACACGACTAAAGCATAACAATAAAGCCTACTAGTAAGCTGACTAAATCGTTAGCTTAGTGGCTAGCTAGTTGCTATTATTGAAATTGTGTAACATCATAGCCTTGCAACCCTACGGTGTAATTTGTGTTCGCTAACTACAATACTATACACCCATGAAATCAGGCTACCTGCTCGTTCGTCTCCTCTGCGGCGGTGGGCTTGGGCTGCCGTTGGACCCCGAACTCGAGCGGCGTGATCTCTGGGGCCTAGCAGGGCTGTATTTCTCTTGTTTGACTTTCGGTTTTGAGTCCCGCACCGGGGATTCCACTCTTTTATGCCGTCTCTCTTTATCCATTATGAAACTTAACCAATAGTTGTAAATCGACTAAATAAAGGTCATCGCGAATACATATGTATACAAAATGAACAACAAACTCCACTGCAAACGCTGAGAAAGTTCTCTGTTGTGCGCAAGGAAACGCTTTTCCGCTTCCGGCAGAACGCTTTAAATATTTTTCACCGTGACTATGGACTAGTTCACTTTAGTTCCGTTGTAATATTGCAGACATATTCTAGCATCTTTTCAATAAGGTCATACACCTACACAATGTTATACTTAAATGTATGTACTTAATTTTCCTTCCCCATTTCATAGCGTCAAAGGCTTGAAACAACTGTGAATCAAGCCTTCGAGCAGCTCGGATAGGTTAGTGAGTAGCGCATGGAATGAAGTTGCCATGGTAAAAATAAACAATTCAACGTCTTCAATTCACATTTCAACAACACACATTCCTTGAGACATGACCTGCTACAACAAAACACTTTGTGTAGTGTAATCAAAGTATCACAATGATTCCTCCGGCTGATTCTCTGCTGAAATATGACAACCCAGTCTTGGTGAGCAGAAACACAGAAAAGAAGTCTCCAAAGGTAGGATAACGTTAACAAAACACGTTTTTAATGCTGACTGCTAACGTTAGTTACAGTAGCTAAATGTATCCATACAGTGGTATCTAACATACATTATGTCCACTGTCATTATTTTGAAATCAATGGCATGCCAATGTTCCTAGTGAGCTGTGAGAGATGTCAATCAATTATTGATTATTTCAACAAATTGGCTGAAGATTGATGTTCTTTTAATCAAA
Organism: Oncorhynchus keta; assembly: GCF_023373465.1. Classification (NCBI taxonomy): domain Eukaryota; kingdom Metazoa; phylum Chordata; class Actinopteri; order Salmoniformes; family Salmonidae; genus Oncorhynchus; species Oncorhynchus keta. The sequence goes on from NC_068454.1 coordinate 57,699,141, forward strand.
ATGTGTACTGCAAATTCAGGCACGACCCCTGAAAGTGGCTCCACAACAGCCTGCCATGACTGGCCCTGTGCCACCTCCACCCAAACCCAAGACCCCCTCAGCCGATACCAACAAACAGCAAACCGAGGAGATCCTCAATGCCATCCTACCACCCAGGTATGACATGACACGGACACATCTTTACTGATAACACCCTTCTCCCTATTTTTTACTCTTAGGGAAATTAACCAATATTCCCGGCTTCGCAAAACCTGAAATTTGGCAACCCTGTGTTAATCTCAGCTCTACCACTGTTACAGGGAATGGATGGAGACCAACCAGCTGTGGGTGCAGCAGGTGTCCAGCACGCCGTGTACCCGCATGGACGTGGTGCACCTACAGGAGCAGCTGGATCTGAAGCTGCAGCAGAGACAGGCCAGGGAGACGGGGATCTGCCCAGTCCGCAGGGAGCTCTACTCCCAGTGCTTCGGTAAGGAGAGAGGGGGAAGCGAGATGAAATGCATGGATGGTAGTAATAGTAGAAAAGTGTGTTGGATACAAATCCTAAAAGCTGGGCTAGTTTCCAAGAGGACCAAGATTAGGCTAGACTCAAGCTGGTTCGGAACTAAAAATCAATTTCACTGGGTTTATTCTGTGTCTGGGAAACTGGTCCTAAGGAATGTTGCACTGTGAGTTTGTGTTTAAAACTCTAAGCCATTGATTGCCTGTAGATGAGTTGATCAGACAGGTAACCATCAACTGCGCTGAGAGAGGACTGCTGTTGTTGCGTGTGCGAGACGAAATCCGTATGACCATTGCTGCTTACCAGACATTGTACGAGAGCAGTGTGGCCTTTGGCATGAGAAAAGCCCTGCAGGCTGAGCAGGGCAAGTCTGACATGGAAAAGAGGGTAAGGAAATGGGTCACTCAAACATTTTACACTTTTCTAAAAATAAATTAGCATTTTCCAACCTTTGCATCATTGTAGATTGACCTTTACATTTAGAATGCTTGACCTGTCTGCAGAGTCACTGGAAAACTTTTCAAGCAACCAAGCTCGTGTAGACCAGCAGAGGGAGCCATCTTCCTAGCCCTCATGGCTGCATTTACACAGGCAGCCCAATTCTGATCTTTTTCCCACTAATTGCGTCTTTTGATCAATCACATAATCTTTTCACAGATCTTTTTCAGAGTTGATCTGATTGGTTTTAAAGATCAAATTATTGAAAATAAATATCAGAATTAGGCTGCCTGTCTAAACCCAGCCCATGACATCAGAGAACGCTCCGCTTTTACTTTTTTTTTTACCACAGATAAAGCTGAAGATAGTGAATGGACTGCTGCACCATTGAATGATTAAAAACCTTTATTACCCCAAAGTGAATTTGATTTGCATCTACTTGTGTAGATCTCCGATTTGGAGAACGAGAAGCGGGACCTGGAGAGACAGGTTAATGAGCAGAAGGCCAAGTGTGAGGCCATTGAGAAGAGGGAGACTGAGAGACGGCAGGTAGAGGAGAAGAAGCACACAGAGGAGATTCAGTTCCTGAAGAGAACCAACCAGCAGCTCAAGGTAAAGGCGCTCAGTCATCATCCTTGTGCGGTCTTGCCAACTCCTATGGGCATTGTCGTGCCAAATAAGGAAGGCAGGATTTTTCTAACTCATAGAAAGTCTTTGAAATGAAATCGATCGATCAATTGATGTCAGTTGAAATATACTTCACAAAAATATACATGCATCATCAAATGTGTTGGTACCAGCTGAAATAATCCCAGAAACATTATCCATGCACAAAAAGCTTATTTCTCTCAAATGTACACAAATTTGTTTACATCCCTGTTAGTGACCATTTCTCCTTTGCCAAGATAACCCATGCACCTGACAGGTGTGGCATATCAAGAAGCTGATTAAACAGCATGATCATTGCACAGGTGCACCTTGTGTTTGGGACAATAAAAGACCACACTCTCCCTCAACATTTTTGAGGGAGCATGCAATTGGCATGCTGACTGCAAGAATATCCACCAGAGCTGTTGCCAGAGAATTTAATGTATATTTCTCTACCATAAGCCACCTCCAACAATTTAGAGAATTTGGCAGTACGTCCAACCGGCCTCAACCGCAGACCACGTGTAACCACGCCAGCCCAGGACCTCCACATCCAGCTTCTTCACCTGCGGGATCTTCTGAATCCAGCAAACCGGACAGCTGATGAAACTGGGTTTGCACAACTTTAGAATTTCTGCAGTCAGCTTATCTGCGTGCTCATTGTCTTCACCAGGGTCTTGACCTGACTGAAGTTCAGCGTCGTAACGGACTTCAGTGGGCAAATGCTCACCTTTGATGGCCCCTGGCACGCTGGAGAAGGGTGCGCTTCACAGATGAATCCCAGTTTCAAACTGTACCACAGGCATTGAAGAGTGGGACAACATTCCACAGGCCACAATCAACAGCCTGATCAACTCTACGCAAAGGAGATGTCATGCTGCATAAGGCCAATGGTGGTCACACCAGATACTGACTGGTTTTCTGATCCATGCCCCTACCTTTAAAAAAAAAAAAAACATGTGACCAACTGATGCATATCTGTTATCCCAGTCATGTGAAATCCATAGATTAGGGCCTAATGAATTTATTTAAATTGACTGATTTCCTTATATGAACTATAACTCAGTAAATATTTGAAATGGTTGAATATTGCGTTTATACTTTTGCTCAGTGTCTTCGGAAAGTATTCAGAACCCTTGACTTTTTCCACATTTTGTTAGGTTACAGCCTCATTCTAAAATCGTTTTTTCCCCTCAATCTACACACAATACCCCATAATGACAAAGCAAAAAAACAGGTTTTTAGAAATGTTTGCTAATTTATATATTTTTTTAAAAGAGACATTTACTTAAGTATTCAGACCCTTTACGCAGTACATTGTTGAAGCACCTTTGGCAGCGATTACAGCCTAAAGTCATCTTGGGTATGACGCTACAAGCGAGGCACATCTGTATTTGGGGAATCTCTCCCATTCTTCTCTGCAGATTCTCTCAAGCTGTCAGGTTGGATGGGGAGCGTTGCTGCACAACTATTTTCAGGACTCCAGAGATGTTTGATCGGCTGGGCCACTCAAGGACATTGAGACTTGTTTGGCATTCGCCAAACCCAGGTTTGTCTGAAGTGTGATTCATCACTCCAGAGAACCCATTTCCACTGCTTGAGTCCAATGGCGGCGAGCTTTACACCACTCCAGCCGATGCTGCTCGGCCATGGAAAACCCATTTCATGAATCTCCCGTTGAACAGTTCTTGGTGCTAACTTTGCTTCCAGAGGCAGTATGGAACTCTGTAGGGAGTTCCAAACTACACACATCAGCACCCGGCGGTCCCGTTGTGTGAGCTTGTGTCCTACCACTTTGTGGCTTAACCATTGTTGCTCCTGGACATTTCCACTTCACAATAACAGCACTTACAGTTGACCGTGGCAACTCTAGCAGGGCAGAAATTTGACAAATTGACTTCTTGGAAAGGTGGTATCCTATGACAGTGCCATGTTGAAAGGCACTGAGCTCTTCAGTAAGGACATTCTACTGCCAATGTTTATGTATTGCATGGCTGTGTACTCAAATGTATACACCTGCCAGCAACGGGTGTGGCTGAAATAGCCAAATACAAAAGTATATGGACATCCCTTCAAATTGGTGTATGTATATTTGAGATATTTTTAACATTTACATTTCTTATCCTTTACAGGCCCAGCTGGAGGGGATCATTGCCCCTAAAAAGTGACTCCTCCATTCCATAAGTGATCTATATCCAGCAGATTTCAGATGGTCCAACACAGCATTATGTAATAGAAGTCTACTTCATAACCATAAAGCCTCGCGTTACTATAGCAGAATAAAATTTAAAAATGAAATCATTTGTTCATATTCTTTATTTTATGGTATGACATATATATTTGGATAAAAATTGTCACTTGATGTTTTTTTCCCTCAAAGTGCAGTACATAACCTGGGTGCCAGTGTTTCTGCTCTCTAGCCAACTCCTTATGGAATTGTCATGCCAAATTTGACAGTTAGCAAAATAAAGAAAACAGACTGGCACCCAGGCTATGCAGTACAAGTGTACTTTTTTGGGGGGATGACAGACCCATCCTTTCACTTCTCAGTGAAGCTCCATATGAGTTTAAGTAATAGTTTGACGAAAGTGATCAGTCACTTCGCTGAAGGTCACTCAGGATCAGGTTAATGCATCAAGCGATTCACTTGATTAAGAGGTTAATCAAAACCTAATTCACTCAATGGCCCTTCCCCAAATCACTTTACATCAAGATACCAAGGGTAGGTACCAAGACACCTTAAAACAATTCATTACAATGACAGGGTCATTAAAATAAATATTTATTAGAAATGTCCCAGTTTGGTCTCTTGGACCCCAGACTATCGCTTCAATCTCTTGGCTTTCTTGCCCTCGCTGGGCACCGTAGGCATCTTTCTGTTCTTGTTCTTGACGTTGTGTGTTTCGTAATAGCGCATTCCAACTTTCTTCACCTTCTGAGCACGATCCGCTGCTCTCCTCTGCAAGGGGGGGGGGGAAGACAAATGAGGGAGATTTAAGCCTGAGGAAGAACAGTGCCTTTCTTCATTCCATTAATAGCGGTAGGGGAGCGGCCATCCATCGGAGGCGTCCAGTCTAGATAGATAGGCCTGTTTGATGTCAAACAGCGGGGTAAGTGAACACACAGTACCTGCTTGGATGTTAGATTTCTGTTTGGACGCGTGAGCTCTTCTGCCTCATCAGTTTTCCTCTTCTTGCCAACCTGTGTTACAGCTGAGGAACAAAAGGTTGGCCAGTAAGTGGATGACCCGTAGGCATGGAATTCCTAAAACACTTAATAGGACATTCCCATTCTATTTATATGGTTTGATTGCTTGTTTGGCTTCAGTTTGACAGTGGTCTTTGGCCAAATACCTACTCTAATTATACATTTTATCTGCTGCTATCCATGAAGACTTGTATAAATTCTGTACTTTGTGTAAAGGAAATTATTTTGCTAGAAGGCCCTTGTATTCTTTGATGGAATACATTTGCCGGGTTAAAATAAAATAGATCCCATGACTGAAACTTAAGTTGATTTCAGATCAAATGTTTGCGGAAGGAAGTGAACCTCCCCTTTCATGTAATAAAATAATAATCATGACCATTATGCTTTTAGGGAAAGAGGATCATTTTGTACATGCATTAAACTGCAAGTTTGACCAATTCCAGTCCTTTTCAATTGGAAAAAAGAATCCATATGACAGAAATCCGTGACAACTTTAACCCCTGCATTTGGGATGTCAGGTAAGCCCACAAAGGAAAATCACTAATAAGTTGAAATGAAGATGCTACCTTTAGGTTGAGGTTTATTCGCCGCCTGCTTTACTTTCATGTCTGTGAGCACTTTGTCAGATAGTGCCTTCGGAATCCTGAACAAAAAAAGAACAGTAGAAAGAGTCGTCACATATAACCTCATTACTCCCTGCACATCCAGACAGTTTAGTCCAGTTGGAATTCGCTGAGCCGACAATGGAAAGCAAATTGGCCGCAGACGACTCTTATTTGACGTTGTTGAGTGAGGGCGTGAGCTGAAGTTCACCAGCGAGAGAGACAGTTGGTGAGTCCGCGGAACATGACATAAATGGTGATGGAAAACCCCATCTATCAGACAGAACGGTATGAGCAGCTGCCAATCCCCAGGTGCCTGGACAGTGAAAAACGAGGCATGTTTCACCTCAAAGGACCTAGGCACCCTTCATCTCTCTATGGCTTCGTCCCAAATGGCATCCTATTTCCTACATGGAGCACTACTTTTGTAGTTCACTATATAGGGAATAGGGTGCCACTTGGGACAGAGCTATGCCGGTCTTTTGGACAAGAATCGGGGTTGATGTGGGTTTATTAGAAAATAATAAAGCACATCTTCAGAACAAGACTGAAATGATAAGTGGTGGGGAGAACGGAGAAGACAAACCGGATGGCGGAGAAGCGCTTGAGTCTGGCCCGGTCCAGGAACTGCTTGTACTTTGCAATCTTCCCATCCAGCTCGCGGATAGTCTCACGCGAACTCTTTTTTTCCTCCACCTTGGCAGGCTGACCGGCTGGGGTGGTGGCGGCACACTCAGCATCTCCAGCTGCTGTCTCCCCATCCCCCTTCTCTTCATCTCCATTTTCCTCTTCCTCATCCACGTCCGAGCCAGACAGGTCCGAGAAAACGAGGTAGTCGGTCTGCACGGGTGCCAGGTCTTCATCGTTGAACTCGGGCGCCACATTGATCTTGCCGAAGTTCTGCCGGACGTTGGAGAGAATCTTCTGCACCTGCTCATGTTTGTGTTTCTGCTGCTGCTGGGCCTCCTGCTCGGCCGACACTGCAGCCACCACCTCCTCGCTCTGCTCCTCTGTTGTGCCTTCTTCCTGTACACGCTCTGTAGCTTCTGGTGCCCCCTCCACTGGTAGTACATCCTTGCCCTGAAAACAACACACCAGTCAGTACAACTTTCATAATCATGGCTAGGTTCCGATTCTCCTGAAGTGTGCACTTGCACACTCATTCGACATGGATTTTAAAATGATGGAAACTCACTCCAGCCAATGCTTACACCAATCCAATGGGGAGAGTGCAAGTGCACACTTCAGTAGAAAGGTAGAGAATCGGGATGCATGCAGACCATGTGTACATTTCAGATTGAGTGGACAATATTGCCCACCTGCCATCTTGTTGCTCATCTGAGAGGACCACAACAGAAATAAGACATTGGGTTTTAGCCTCAATCATTTTAATGTATGCATTGTTGTCCCTGGCTGGAAGCAGCTATATATACTTGTACTTGTCAAATAAAGCAAATGTAAAAAAACAACTTGAGCAAAGAAAGTCAATGTGACCATGCTTGCACTCTTGTCCAATCTTGGCAAGGCCTGTGATGATATTTTACATTTAGCCAGAGGGTGGCAGACTATAACCAGAATATGTGCTAACATTGCTGTTGAGAATGTCTCTTTATTGTCGTCTGCGAGGGAGAGGGTTTTACTCCAGCTGTTCATCCACCCCTCACCTCATGCTCTCCCTCACAGCCAGGGGGTTTTACGAAGAAGGGGATGCGTCCTCTCTGCCAGTCGTTCAGCACCATTTTGGAGACACAGGGAAGGTCTGGCTCACCCCCCTGCAACAGATCATGCATTAGGGAAACATGAGAAGAAAATAAAGTAGGAATAAATGGAGCGTCCTTACATAGACTTTATGTGCCTGCCACTTGGGATTGATGGGTTCCAAATAAGCTTAGTAAGCTTTAGGGTCAAGTGTAGAATTTCAGACGGATCAAGAAAATGGCCCATACAAAAACAGTGTATGTTTGGGAAGATCATTTTTTACCACTGACCTACAGCTTGTCAAATACACAAAGGATAAATCCTGAATATAACACACCTTTCAGGACTAAAGTATATTGTGACATTCAAATTCCCTTAACCACAAAGAGTTATAAAGATAATTCAGACAGATGAAAGATGGTCAGAAATGAAGACAAGCAGCCCAGGCTATGTAGCCTGGTGGTCTCAGATCTGTGCCGTCTTGCCAATCCCTATGGTCATTAGCATGCCAAACAACAACCATAAGAGTTGGCTATGAAGCACAAACAGATCTGGGGCGACCAACAGCCTACAGACAATTACCATGTACTGTGACTTCAGCCCCCATTGATACACTCCAGGGTTATGTTAATTAAGTACCAAACGAGACAACTGACTGCGACAGGGAGGGGCTATCTGGTCGTGTCCAATAAGAAACACTTTTTGTTTTCAGTTCAAATGTTTTCCCTACAGTGTGCTTGAATTAATATGACACAAGCCCTGACCTTAAGGAGTTTGCCCATGCGCATCGCCAGTTTCTCCAGGAAGTCCTCTGGGGAGCGCCAGGTGGGGATGCGGTACGTCTTCTGGATGTACTCTGGTTTGGCCCGCTCTAGCACTGCCGGGATATGCTCCTCCGGGTTACGGATCTTCTCCACTTGCACCTGGGAAACAGCAGTGAAGCATACAATGATACAATTGTTAGGTTATAAATGCTACAGGTTTAGACATGGAAGTACATAAAATAACTATCAGTGAGAAAGTTAAGACGCACAAATATCATAACATGCTAACCTCTCGCCATTACAATAACAGGGTAGGATAGCATTTTTGTGAGGGGGTGATATTTGTTCATCTAACTTTCTCACCCTTCATTCAGGACTATCTGTAATCATGATACCATCAATATTAATATACAAGTGTTTAGAAACATTCTATTCACCATGAAAGTCACTCCAAAATGATACATTATTTATACTTTCATTTCTATTGGGCACAAAATGATCTGAAACGCAACTAAAACAAACAGAAAATGCATCCAACAAGTTTGGCATCACAAGCTTGATGAAATCATTGCATGCTGGGAATATGGGACCAACTTTTGACGACCTTAATACACAAGTGAATTTGTGCCAATATTTTTTGTCCCCTAAAAGTAATTTCCAAACAGATTACCCAACATGGATGAAAATACCCTCAAATTAAAGCTGACCATCTGGGCCTCCCGGGTGGCGTAGTGTGCCACCAGAGACTCTGGGTTCGCCCCAGGCTCTGTCGCAGCCGGCCGCGACCGGGGGGTCCGTGGGGCGTCGCACAATTGGCCTAGCGTCGCCCGGGTTAGGGAGGGGTTGGCCGGTAGGGATATCCTTGTCTCATCGTGCACCAGCGACTCCTGTGGCGGGCCGGGTGCAGTGCACGCTAACCAGGTCGCCAGGTGCACAGCGTTTCCTCCGACACATTGGTGCGGCTGGCTTCCGGGTTGGATGCGCGCTGTGTTAAGAAGCAGTGCGGCTTGGTTGGGTTGTGTTTTGGAGGACGCATGGCTTTCGACCTTTGTCTCTCCCGAGCCCGTACAGGAGTTGTTGCGATGAGACAAGATAGTAACAACTGGATACCACGTAATTGGGGAGAAAAGGGGCTTTAAAAAATTATATTACATTTTTTTTATAAAAAAGCTGACCATCTGCACTTAAACCATTTCAAATCCAAATTGCTTGAGTAAAAGAGTCAAAACTATTTCCCACTGTCCCAATACTTTGAGCTCACTGCATAACCCTGCCTGCTCAAATAAAATAATAAAAATTGAGAAAAATAATAACATACCACTCCTTTCAACACGATGTCGCTCTCGCTGTCTTCAGAGGGGTAAACTACACCGGGGCAGTCGATGAGGAAGATGCGTCGCATCAGGGTGATGTACTGCCACACCTGGAAGAAGAGACCGGGCCCAAGATCAGCTAAGTCACAGGGTCTAATGACTTTCTACTCAGAACCTATTCACAAGAACTCACCGGTTTGGGACAATTACATTTAATTTGATAATGTAGCAGAAATGAAGACCCTACTGCATAAACAAACAAAACAGATCTTAATCTACTATCCCCCATAGTACAAAAGTTGAACTATTGTATTCTGCCATTAGTAGGAAAATACCATTATCAAAAAGGGACCACAAATGAATTATGCATTTAATGCTTTTTTTATAAAAGGTGCGTTTTTATGGTGAAAATTCCCTTCCTCAAACTTGAAACTTCATTCTACAGATGCACCATCGAGAGCATCCTGACTGGTTGCATCACCGCCTGGTATGGCAACTGCTTGGCATCTGATCGTAAGGCACTACAGAGGGTAGTGAGTACAGCCCAGTACATCACTGGGGCCAAGCTTCCTGCCATCCAGGACCTATTTAATAGGCAGTGAAGTGGAAAGCCCAAAATATTGTCAGAGACTCCAGTCACCCAAGTCATAGACTGTTTTCTCTGCTACTACACGGCAAGCGGTACCAGAGCACCAAGTCTAGGACCAAAAGGCTCCTTAACAGCTTCTACCCCCAAGCCATAAGTCTGCTGAACAATTAATCAAATGGCCACCGGACTATTTACATTGACCCCCCCATTTGTTTTGTACACTGCTGCTACTAGCTTTTTATTATCTATACATAGTCACTTCACCCCTTCCTACATGTACAAATTACCTCGATTAACCTGTACCCCCACACACTGACTCAGTACCGGTATCCCCGTATATAGCCTCGTTATTGTTATGTTATTGTGTTACTTTATTTGGTAAATATTTTCTTAACCAACAGTGCAGTTCAAGAAGAGTCAAGGACTTGTAATGGTGGAACAAACTCCCCCACGACGCCAGGACAGCGGAGTCAATCACCACCTTCCGGAGACACCTGAAACCCCACCTCTTTAAGGAATACCTAGGATAGGATAAAGTAATCCTTCTCACCCCCCTTAAAAGATTTAGATGCACTATTGTAAAGTGGCTGTTCCACTGGATGTCATAAGGTGAATGCACCAATTTGTAAGTCGCTCTGGTGGTCCTGTAGCTCAGTTGGTAGAGCATGGCGCTTGTAACGCCAGGGTAGTGGGTTCGATCCCCGGGACCACCCATACGTAGAATGTATGCACACATGACTGTAAGTCGCTTTGGATAAAAGCGTCTGCTAAATGGCATATATTATTATTATATTATATTATTATTATATATTACATATACTAACTCAAATCTGAAATTTATTTTGAGTTACAATGTACCATCACCATGCACCTGTCTCGAAACAGGGGGGGGGGATGCATGTAATCTATGCTTAAATATCAAATGGAGGATTTAATTAGCATGACTAAACGGCCACAAAGAATTTGACTACCTTCAAGGCTTGTGACCGCTGGTGTGGCGGTAACACGGTCACCGTAACAGCCCGAATCAGGTCTACCACCGTCGTGTCGTCGGCAAACTTAATGTGTTGAAGTCGTGCGTGGCTAGGCAGTTGTGGGTGATTTGGGAGTACAGGAGGGGACTAAGCACGTACCCAGAGGGGCCCCCATGTTGAGGGTCAGCGAGGCAGATGGGGCAGTTATTTCTTACATTGGTACCCCAGGTCCAGTCTCTTGACAACAAGGTTGATGAAATCCGAGCAAGGGTAGCATTCCAGAGGGACATCAGAGACTGTAACGTTCTTTGCTTCACGGAAACATGGCTCACTGGAGAGACGCTATCGGAGTCGGTGCAGCCAGCTGGTTTCTCCACGCATTGCGCCGACAGAAACAAACATCTTTCTGGTAAGAAGAGGGGCGGGGGCGTATGCTTCATGGTTAACGAGACGTGGTGTGGCCACAACAACATACAGGAACTAAAGTCCTTCTGTTCACCTGATTTAGAATTCCGCACAATCAAATGTCGACCGCATTATCTACCAAGGGAATTCTCTTCGATTATATTCCACCCAAGCAGACACACCGATGGCTCTGAACAAACTTTATTTGACTCTTTGCTAACTGGAATCCATATATCCTGATGCTGCATTCATTGTAGCTGGGGATTTTAACAAGGCTAATCTGAAAACAAGACTCCCTAAATTGTATCAGCATATCGATTGCACAACCAGGGCTGGAAAAACCTTGGATCATTGCTATTCTAACTTCCGCGACGCATATAAGGCCCTGCCCCGCTCTCCTTTCGGAAAAGCTGACCACGACTCCATTTTGTTGATCCCTGCCTACAGACAGAAACTAAAACAAGAAGCTCCCGCGCTGATGTCTGTTCAACACTGGTCCGACCAATCTGATTCCACACTCCAAGACTGCTTCCATCACGTGGACTGGGATATGTTTCGTATTGCATCAAACAACAACATTGACGAATACGCTGATTCGGTGAGCGAGTTTATTAGAACATGCGTTGAAGATGTCGTTCCCATAGCAACGATTAAAACATTCCCAAACCAGAAACCGTGGACTGATGGCAGCATTCGCGTGAAACTGAAAGCGCGAACCACTGCTTTTAATCAGGGCAAGGTGACCGGAAACATGACCGAATACAAACAGTGTAGTTATTCCCTCCGCAAGGCAATCAAACAAGCTAAGCGTCAGTATAGAGACAAAGTAGAATATCAATTCAACGGCTCAGACACAAGAGGTATGTGGCAGGGTCTACAGTCAATCACGGATTACAAAAAGAAAACCAGCCCCGTCACGGATCAGGATGTCTTGCTCCCAGGCAGACTAAATAACCTTTTTGCCCGCTTTGAGGACAATACAGTGCCACTGACACGGTCCGCAACCAAAACATGCGGACTCTCCTTTACTGCAGCCGACGCGAGGAAAACATTTAAACGTGTCAACCCTCACAAGGCTGCAGGCCCAGACGGCATCCCCAGCCGCGCCCTCAGAGCATGCGCAGACCAGCTGGCTGGTGTGTTTACGGACATATTCAATCAATCCCTATCCCAGTCTGTTGTTCCCACATGCTTCAAGAGGGCCACCATTGTTCCTGTTCCCAAGAAAGCTAAGGTAACTGAGCTAAACGACTACCGCCCCGTAGCACTCACTTCCGTCATCATGAAGTGCTTTGAGAGACTAGTCAAGGACCATATCACCTCCACCCTGCCTGACACCCTAGACCCACTCCAATTTGCTTACCGCCCAAATAGGTCCACAGACGATGCAATCTCAACCACATTGCCCTAACCCATCTGGACAAGAGGAATACCTATGTGAGAATGCTGTTCAGACTACAGCTCAGCATTTGACACCATAGTGCCCTCCAAGCTCGTCATCAAGCTCGAGACCCTGGGTCTCGACCCCGCCCTGTGCAACTGGGTACTGGACTTCCTGACGGGCCGCCCCCAGGTGGTGAGGGTGGGCAATAACATCTCCACCTCGCTGATCCTCAACACTGGGGCCCCACAAGGGTGCGTTCTGAGCCATCTCCTGTACTCCCTGTTCACCCACGACTGCGTGGCCACGCACGCCTCCAACTCATTCATCAAGTTTGCGGACGACACAACAGTGGTAGGCTTGATTACCAACAACGACGAGACGGCCTACAGGGAGGAGGTGAGGGCCCTCGGAGTGTGGTGTCAGGAAAATAACCTCACACTCAACGTCAACAAAACTAAGGAGATGATTGTGGACTTCAGGAAACAGCAGAGGGAACACCCCCCTATCCACATCGATGGAACAGTAGTGGAGAGGGTAGTAAGTTAACTTCCTCGGCGTACACATCACAGACAAACTGAATTGGTCCACCCACACAGACAGCATCGTGAAGAAGGCTGTCTGTCTCAAGGCCATCAGACTGTTAAACAGCCACCACTAACATTGAGTGGCTGCTGCCAACACACTGACTCAACTCCAGCCACCTTAATAATGGGAATTGATGGGAAATGACGTAAAATATATCACTAGCCACTTTAAACAATGCTACCTAATATAATGTTTACATACCCTATATTATTCATCTCATATGTATACGTATATACTGTACTCTATATCATCTACTGCATCTTTATGTAATACATGTATCACTAGCCACTTTAACTATGCCACGTTGTTTACATACTCATCTCATATGTATATACTGTACTCAATACCATCTACTGTATCTTGCCTATGCCGCTCTGTACCATCACTCATTCATATATCTTTATGTACATATTCATTATCCCCTTACACTTGTGTCTATAAGGTAGTAGTTTTAGAATTGTTAGCTAGATTACTTGTTGGTTATTACTGCATTGTCGGAACTAGAAGCACAAGCATTTCGCTACACTCGCATTAACATCTGCTAACCATGTGTATGTGACAAATAAAATTTGATTTGATTTGATCAGGATCTAATTTAGGTTGTTTATCTACTTGCCCAGAGTCAGACAAACTCATGATTACCATTTTTATATATCTCTGCGTGCAGTTTGGAGATTGAAGGTAGCTTAGTGCAATTGCTGGAAATCTTCCAGGACAGTAGCCAGCTCCTCTCAAAAGCAGGGGAATAAACCGAACTACACCAAAACTGGGTGGTTGGTCATTTATAGTCTTACAAATCTATACATAGTAATCAATATTTTATACATTTGTTAATTTCAATGATCAATCAAACAAAACTAGATTCTATCCACTGCCTCATTCTCTGACCAGTTGTTGCATAGAGATTTAGCGATACAACATTGCTATCGGTCTCAATGGCTCTGCCCGTGTGCTTACAGACACTATAAATAGGACAGATAAAACATTACTAGCTCTATAAATCTCTATGCAACAGGGAAATAATGAGGAAGTGAATAGAATCTCAGGTCTTATGAATATCAGTTGAAATTAACTACATTGTTTTATCAATGCTAGTTAAAATCTCTTGGAGCTAGGGGGCACTATTTTAATGTTTGGAAAACGTTCCCGAAGTAAACGGCCTATTTCTCAGGACCAGATGCTAGAATATGCATATCATTGACAGATTAGGATAGAAAACTCTAAAGTTTCCAAAACTGCCAAATATTGTATGCGAGTATAACAGAACTGATATTGCAGGCGAGAAACCCTGAGGAAAATCCAATCAGGAAGTGCCTCTTATTTTGAAACCTTTCTGTTCTTATGCATCTTATGAGTGTGAATGACCACATTGCGTAAGTGGATAGGTGGGGGCTCTCAGAGTGAGTTGTGTGCAAGAGACCATTGTTACTCCCGGTCCTAGTGAAAAGCCAACTGTCCCGGTTGATATATTATTGAATAGATATTTGAAAAACACTGAGGATTGATTATAAAAAATTTTTTTTTTACATATTTCTGTTGACATTATGGATATAATTTGGAATTTTTGTATGCGTTGTCGTGACCACTCGTTCCGGTGGATTCCTCGGCATAACGCACCAAACTCACGGAGGTATTTGGATATAAAAAAATATAAAAAATGGAACAAAAGGAACATTTGTTGTCTAACTGGGAGTCTTGTGAGTGAAAACATCTGAAGATCAAAAGGTAAACTATTAATTTGATTGCTTTTCTGATTTTCGTGACTGAGCTACTTGATGCCTAGTGTACATAATGTTATTCTATGGATAAACTTACACAAACGCTTGTATTGCTTTCGCTGTAAAGCATAATTTCAAAATCTGAGACAACAGGTGGATTAACAAAAGGCTAAACTGTGTTTTGCAATATTGCACTTGTGATTTCATGAAAATTAATATTTTCTAGTAATATTATTTGACTGTGGCACTATGCTATTCAGAGTTGCCGATGACAATTATACCGGATCCAGGATGGGTGGTTTAGTGAGGTTAAGGATACTATAGTTATCACGTTTCACATTGAATTTATAAAAACTACAAAATGGTAAGACCTGTTTTTAATTTAAAAAATTGGTGCCACTCTGCACACAAGCTTGTTAGCAAGCTCTGGTCTAGCTTTCAAAATCCAGGCGGCATTATCTGTAATGTACTGGAAACAGTGTCATGACTAAGGGCTGACTCTGGTCAAACTTTAGTTAAACTTTAGTCAAATCTCTGAAATTCAAAGACATTAAAGTAGGTATAATTCTGTAGGTCTAATTCAGATAATGCATGTCATAAGAACAAGATGCCCAGTGCTCTCGTCACCGACAACATTTCAGACCCTACACTACGTGCACAATTATTAGGCAAGTGAGTATTCTGATCTTAGCATTATTTCTATGCACATTTTCCAACTCCAAACCATATAAACTTGAATGCTAATTGGATTTAAATCCTTTTCAGGTGATATGTATTTGTGTAATGAGGGAGGGTGTGGTGAATAACACATATCAAGGTGTGCATAATTATTAGGCAGCTTCATTTACCTCAGATAAAATGGGCCAAAAAATAGATTTAACTGACAATGAAAAGTCAAACATTTTTAAATTCCTTTCAGACGGATGATGCAACACTCTTGAAATAGCTAAAATATTGAGGGGTGACCACCGGACAATCAAACGTTTTGTTGCGAATAGTCAAAACGCACAGAGAAGAAAAGACGCAAATGAACTGCAAAACACTTGAGAAGAATTAAACGTCAAGCTACCAGGAACCCATTATCCTCCAGTGCCACCATATTCCAGAACTGAGAATAATTAAATGTCAAGCTACCAGGAACCCATTATCCTCCAGTGCCACCATATTCCAGAACTGAGAATAATTAAATGTCAAGCTACCAGGAACCCATTATCCTCCAGTGCCACCATATTCCAGAACTGAGAAGAATTAAACATCAAGCTACCAGGAACCCATTATCCTCCAGTGCCACCATATTCCAGAACTGAGAAGAATTAAACATCAAGTTACCAGGAACCCATTATCCTCCAGTGCTACCATATTCCAGACATGAGAAGAATTAAACATCAAGCTACCAGGAACCCATTATCCTCCAGTGCCACCATATTCCAGAACTGAGAAGAATTAAACGTCAAGCTACCAGGAACCCATTATCCTCCAGTGCCACCATATTCCAGACTTGAGAAGAATTAAACATCAAGCTACCAGGAACCCATTATCCTCTAGTGCCACCATATTCCAGAACTGCAACCTACCTGGAGTGTCCAGAAGTACATGGTGTCAAGAGCTCAGACACATGGCCAAGGTCAAGAAGGCTGAAACACCACCACCACTGAATAAGATTCACAAGTTCAAGCGTCAAGATTGAAAAATCTGTCTTATGGTATTTGTATTTTTTTTGCCCAAAGGATTTATGGACAGATGAAATGAGAGTGACTCTTGATGGACCAGATGGATGGGCCCGATGGGCCCATTACTGGATCAGTAATGGACACAGGGCACCACTTTGAGTCAGGCGCCAGCAAGGTGGAGGAGGTGTACTGGTATGGGCTGCTATCATTAAGGATGAGGTAGTTGGACCTTTTCAGGTTGAAGATGGACTGAAACTCAACTCCCAAACCTACTGCCAGTTTCTGGAAGATTCTTTCTTCAAGCAGTGGTACAGGAAGAAGTGCTCAGCATTCAAGAAGGACAATGCTCCATCACATGCATCACAAGTACTCCACTGCTTGGCTAGCCAGCAAGGGCCTCAAAGATGCCCGAATAATGACCTGGCCCCCTTCCTCACCCGACTTAAATCCTATTGAGAATTTCTGGGCCCTTCTCAAACCTGAGGGAAGACAATACACCTCTTTGAACAGCATTTGGGTAGCTGTGGTTGCTGCTTCAGCAAAAGTTGATTGTGAACAGACAGACTATGGATGGAAGGCTCATAGCAGTTCTTGAATATTTTTTGTAGGCCAACATTTTTATTTAATTGTCATTTTGTGTTACTTATCTGTTACACTTACTCTAAAAATGTAGTATAAACAAGTGAGTTGGGGAAAATTATTTTTGTAATATGGTTGCCTAATAATTGTGCACACATAATCCCGTAAGAAAGACAAAACTCACTTTTCCTTTGTTAAACACTCAGGTAAATAACAGTTGATTGACTGAAACCATTGTTTGATCAATAATAAAATGAATCCTGAGGAATACAATGCCTAATAATTGTGCACGCAGTGTACACTTGTCTGTCCAATGCATGTACATAGCTTGCCCTCTCCATAGTAAGTGGCTCTACCCATTGGTGAAGTAATTTAACGTTGAGGTAAATTGTTAAAAGTATCGATAGAGGTTTCAAAAGGAACACAAAATAATGGACGAAACTGGAAAATGATTTCAGTTCCAACCCCTGGTAAGACGGTCTCCTGCTTTTGAGAGGAGCTGGCTACTGTACTGAGAATCACATTGCTTTTCTCTTCTGCCTGAAAACCAATACTCATATCCCCATTTGGACGAAGGAAGGAAACATTGAACAAGCCTTTTTTTTAACACATGAACAAACGCATTGCACATCCATTCAAACAACCAGGGCGTGAGAGAGTCAGAGACAGGAGGGCCAGCCTAATGCTGAACAACCTTGTTTGGCCAAAGACAGGCAGACAGACGCTAGCAGCCTCTGGCGAGAGCCACCTTGCATTGGGCGATAAACTCTCGCTGGTTACGCACCGATCTGATAGATCCCAAAGAGGAAAAAAACTAACTTGGATCTCGTTTGCACGCTCACAGCTCTGGCAACAGACGGCCAACTCCGATAGTATCATCCTCAGTGGGGTTTCCAGACCTCCAGATCCACCGTTTGGTTCCAAACAGGATGAACAGGTCCAGCAAGAGGAAATGAAGGATGAGGGTTATTGTTTCCTGCTTTTTGGCCACATCTCTGCCAGGTATCAGACGTGTATAATCGAGGCGGAGGGTTTAAATACATATACTTCAGCGCATCGTTGGGAAGTTACTTAGGATATGAGTAGCACACTGATACACAAAATGTAGCCTGCAACATTCTATTCTGTGCTCTCTTAGCAATCAAGGGAATTGCGTGAGATCGTCGTCCCCCCACCCCCCCTCTGCATTGGCCATTATTGAGATTACATGGACGTATGTACATAGCTCATCATGACACCCCAGGTATCAATATGGGTTTCTGTTCAAGTGTTTTTATTTAAAAAAGGTATTTTTGAGGGGAACGATACCATACCTTGGTCTCACCGGCGAGGGGTGCCACGTTGCAGACCTTCTTGGAGCGTAGCGTGTTGATGACAGAGCTCTTTCCCACGTTGGGGTAGCCGATGAACCCAACGCTGATCTGCTTCTTGTCTGTGTGGAGCTGAAGAGGCAAAACAAGTTAAAATAGCAGTTTCCTGAAAACCAGTCTATACTTAACCTGTCTTCAATTCCGGACAGCAACAACTCCAGACCACACTTTGATGTAGGCCAAAACCAATAAAACATGTGACCATGTAATCTAAAAAAGCTTGTTTTCACCAGCAAAAAATAGCTACTGGAAGCAGATAAGTCTACACCATGGATCAAAAATCTGTCAAAACCAAGAGGTAGGTATAAATATTAGTCTCCTCTGAGCATCCAAGGCCCTGTTTTACAGCCCGTGCGTACCAAAAATAGCTCGGCAGCAGATGTGAGGACCCCGTGCGGAGCCGTATGCTCATAAGGGTGGTTAGAGTCGGGTGCCATGATAAAAGCTGGCCATTTGTACCAACTTCTGCTCCTTAGGGAGCACTCCTTAGAGTGTAGTTCGGTCCGTGTGGAGTGGGGAACTCGTGTGTGTGTGTGTGTGTGTGTGTGTGTGTGTGTGTGTGTTGTGTGTGTGAGAGAGAAGGTGGTGCGCCTACCTTGCCAAACTGCCTGAGGAGTTGGATGAGGGAGCCCTTGCCGAACGAGTTGGTGAGGCTGGCATGAAAGGCCAGGGTGGGGTACTCGGCGGAGAGCACGGCTACCCAGCGTTTCTGGTTCGAAGACAACAAAACAGATAGACAGACATGGACATACATTTACTCTATGTGAAATGTTAGTTTGCACAGCACGTGTGTCAGTATGAAAGGAAAGTAAAGTCGACAGTAGTCTACAAAGCAGGCGAATATCAAACATCAAATATCCTGCAAGTATGCACAATTCAGTTGGCCATTGAACAATTTATGTCTAGAAATGTATAATTTACTCTAGGGGTCGGGCAGCATCTTCTCCGATGCGGATGGAGTAAATAATATACTTTTGAGCGTGGAATGAGGTGCGGTTACACAAGATTAGCACTGGAGAATAACCCATTTAGCACAAGGCACAAACCATGTGTCATTTCAATGTAAGGCTGACATTCCTTCATAATGTGTGCTGAACAGTGCATCTCTAGTGTATTCCACTGGCACGACAGCAAATTCCTGCAGCACATCATGAAAACAGTTGGCGCGGACACCATCATTTCATTTACATTACATTTAAGTCATTTAGCAGACGCTCTTGGTGACCGCCGAATCCACACACACACGTTATTTGAGGTCACAAGCTATGCTACGTCAAGGTAGAGCAAGCATGTTACGGGATTGGGAAAAAAAGAAAAGTTGTGGATAACTACTTCCATAAAACTCCTGAGAACATCAACTCACTCCAGAAAACAATTGACATGGAAGGCATTGCCAGTCTTGATCATATATTAGTCTTTTGATCAAACACTACTGAGCCAAACCAAACTGAGCTGGTTTATTTTCCATCCGCCATAGTTGCTGCAACCGTGTTGAAAAAGACAATGTGAAAAGAAACAGACTGCTCAGTACAGTTTGGGTCGACAATATAGCGTGAACGGGGTACATGTGTCGGCTTGGCCAGAGGTGTGGACTCGAGTCACATGACTTGGACTCGAGACGGACCCAAATCACAATGATGACTTGAGACGCGACTTGATAGAAACTAAAACTTGAGACTTGGGAGCCCTAAGACTCTGGACTCAACTTAGACTTGGAAATGATCTGGGCAGGTTGTCACTACTCACCATGCAGCATCGCACTTGAAATAAAACTGATTGGCTAGTGAAACACACACTCTGTCCTCTGATTGGACCAGCAAGCTGTCAATCAACACAGGTCGGGTGGGGGCGGAGCATCAAGCAACAATTACTAGCATAGCTGGTCTTACGTTATGTCAGAATTGCTTGGAATTGATAAGAGTTACGAACCTTGCATTAGGAATTTGTTGCTAAATTAATTATTACATAATCAAAATAATGAAAAGGGCTGTCTGGTAGCCTCAATAGATGGTCACAAAATCATGTGTCTGTAGGACTATAAAAAAGTTATTTCTGCACAAAGCATAGTTCTGAGATATTGAGCATCAGATTTCACATACTAGATATCAGAACCGTTTTGTAGTGAATAAGATTTTTTTTAAACCCATTAAAAAGGTCCTCACCATAACAAGGTGCCTAAAGTACAGAGTATCAAAATTCTGCGACATTAGAAGATTATTTACCATCTGCAACTGCAGATAGAACTTAATGAATCTGAAATGTTTTTCTATGTTCAGTTTTTAAGAAGCATTTAGCTATTTGAATACATAAATTATAGAATAGCACTATTTTACCAAAACAGAAAATACATTTCTTAATGTATTATTATCAGACAAACTACTGTTATCACTGAACAATGTGAAATACTTGATTTTATTTTTTATTTAACTAGGCAAGTCAGTTAGGAACAAATTCTTATTTTCAATGACGGCCTAGGAACAGTGGGTTAACTGCCTTGTTCGGGGCAGAACAACAGATTTTTACCTTGTCTGCTCGGGGATTCGATCTTGCAAGCCTTCGGTTACTCGTCCAACGCTCTAACCACTAGGCTACCTGCCACCCCTTTAAAGATTTCTGACACCGCTTTTTGCTTGTGTGCCATTATTGCTGATTAGACTAGCCTAAAACATACAGTGCCTTGCAAAAGTATTCAACCCCCTTGGCTTTTTTGGATTTCATGTAATGGACATACACAAAATAGTCCAAACTGGTGAAGCAACAAGTATTATTACCGGTTAAAAAATAAATAAAAAATATGAAAAGTGGTACATATGCATTCACCCCCTTTGCTAATGAAGCTCCTAAATAAGATCTGGTGTAACCAATTACCCTCAGGAGTCACATAATTAGTTAAATAAAGCCCACCTGTGTGCAATCTAAGTGATCTCAGTATATATACACACACCTGTTCTGAAAGGCCCCAGAGTCTGCAACACCACTAACAAGCGGCACCATGAAGACCAAGGAGCTCTCCAAACAGGTCAGGGACAAAGTTGTGGAGAAGTACAGATCAGGGTTGAGTTATAAAAAAATATCCAAAACGTTGAACATCCCACGGAGCACCATTAAATGAATTATTAAAACAATTGAAAGAATATGGCACGACAACATACCTGCCAAGAGAGGGCCGCCCACCAAAACTCACAGACCAGGCAAGGAGGGCATTAATCAGAGGGGCAACAAAGAGACAAAAGACAACCCTGAAGGAGCTGCAAAGCTCCACAGAGGAGATTGAAGTATCTGTCCATAGGACCAGTTTAAGTAGTACACACGACAGAGCTGGGCTTTAAGGAAGAGTGGCCAGAAAAAGCCATTGCTTAAAGAAAAAAAAATAATCAAACACGTTTGGTGTTTGCCAAAAGGCATGCAGGAGACTCCCCAAACATATGAAAGAAGGTACTCTGGTCAGATGAGACTAAAATTGAGCTTTTTGGCCATCAAGAAAAACACTGTCTGGCGCAAACCCAACACCTCTCATCACCCCGAGAATATTCCCAGGGTGAAGCATGGCGGTGGCAGGATCATGCTGTGGGGATGTTGTTGCATCAGCAGGGACTGGGAAACTGGTCAGAATTGAAGGAATGATGGATGACACTAAATACAAGGATAATTCTTGAGGGGAAACCTGTTTCAGTCTTCCAGAGATTTGCGACTGCGACGGAGGTTCACTTTCCAGCAGGACAATGACCCTAAGCATACTGCTAAAGCAACACTCAAGTGGTTTAAGGGGAAACATTTAAATGTCTTGGAATGGCCTAGTCAAAGCTCAGACCTCAATCCAATTGAGCATTTGTGGTATGACTTAAAGATTTGCTGTACACCAGCAGAATCCATCTAACTTTAAGGAGCTGGAGCAGTTTGCCTTGAAGCCACGGCCCTTAGAGGGAGATGGCAAAGACATGGGTTACTATAAACCTGGTATCGTTTGATTGGTCAATGGTAGTTGTTTTTAGGTTGAAAAGGTTACACCACAGAAGGAATCAATGGAATCAAGGTCTTTTATCCTGTATCCAGTCCATGGAGGAAGGTTGTATGATCAATTCTCATTTCCTAGGCTTCTATGTCTCTGGCCTAATGGGCATCTTTGTTCATGCTTTGTCTTCAAAGTTAAGATCTATATACTTGGACTAATGCTTGTAACTTAAACTTTATGCCTCATTTTACAAAGTAATTAAATACACTTCTATTTAGAATTCCATTCTCAGACATTTCTTGATTGCCTTTTACTGTAACTCAACTGTAGTCTCTTGCATATAGCCATTTATGTTTTGGAGTAAGATACATATTTGAATAGGCCAATTGCGTCATCTTACTATGAGATGCACGGGAGGTACACTGAACAAAAATATAAACGAAACAATTTCAGACTTTACTAAGTTACAGTTCCTAAAAGGAAATCAGCCAATTGAAATAAATTCATTAGGCCCTAGTCTATTGATTTCCCATGACTCGGGAATACAGATATGCATCTGTTGGTCACATATACCTTAACAAAAGGTAGGGGTGTGGATCAGAAAACAAGCCAGTATCTGGTGTGACCACCATTTGCCTCATGCAGCGCGACATCTCCTTATCATAGAGTTGATCAGGCTATTGATTGTGGCCTGTGGAATGTTGTCCCACTCCTCTTCAATGGCTGTGAGAAGTTGTTGGATATTGGTGGGAATTGGAAGACGCTGTCGTAAATGTCAATCCAGAGCATCCCAAACATACTCAATGGGTGACATGTCTAGTGAGTATGCAGGCCATGGAAGAACTGGAACATTTTCAGCTTCCAAGAATTGTGTACAGATCTTTGCGACATGAGGCCGTCCATTATCATGCTGAAACACGATTTGATGGCGGCGGATGAATTTCACGACAATGGACCTCAATATCTTGCCACGGTATCTCTGCGCATTCAAATTACCATCAATAAAATGCAATTGTGTTCGTTGTTCGTAGGGTTGCAAAGGGTCAAAAACTTTCCGGGAAATTTCTGGAATTTTTCCATAGGAAGTTAAGCTGGGGAATTTTGCTTAAATTCATCAACAACAAAAAAGTTAGCTTATAACAGTGAACATTTTTTTGTGGGATACACAAGGCAATTATAGGTCTTGTGATATATTTTGGTTAAACTATCCCCAATTCAATGGAATTACAACCCTCTGCATGCACAGTGAATTCTTCCATCATAAGTGCAGTGCACTCTTCCATCACATATAGAGCTGATTCTCAAGATCTTGCACACTAATGAGATGCTATTGAGCCCACACTACTACACTGTCTGAGCCAAGGACGATATGCTTTCTGGTAAGTTTTGATTACAATACTGGGTGGGGTGAATATATTTTATGACATACATGATTTTTCTGCTAAGTAGTAGATTGTAACCTATAGCACGGTGTGTTTAATTTCTAACTCGTTTACAATTTCTGCTAGTTAGGTTTTTCTAGAAGAAAAAGAAACGCACACGTATTTAGGCGAGGTGCTGGCTAGCGGAGTAGAACTTGAAACTAAAGGAGAGCCCCACACTCTAGGAGCTCAGATGCAAAAATGTCATATCTACTGTTTCGACAGCCAAGCTGTCTTCATCAGGGTATAATCATAAACACTGCGGGATGACTTGTTTATATAGTGTCACAGGTGTCACAGGTGTCACAGACACAGGTGTCTGTAATCATGGCCAAGAGTGGCCAAGAGTGGCCTAATATCATTGGTTAATTCTCAAATATTAAAATGGCATACAAAGAACAGCATACAAACAACAAATGGAGAGCATACAATCATAGATTAATTTTAGACTACACAAGCTTACAAACAATTACAATGGCAAAGTCACAATCACGGCTTCAGATCAAAGTCTACGTTGAGACCGAAGGGAGCAAGGGTCTTTAAGTTAAAGATCCAGGCAGCCTCTCGTTTTAACAATAAATTATCAAGGTCACCCCCTCTCCTAGGGAGGGTGACATGTTCAATGACAATATAACGCAGAGACGATATCGAGTGGCCTGCCTCCAAAAAGTGGGCCGCAACTGGGTAAGTCAAGTTTTTGCACCTAAATGGTGCTACGATGCTCTGAGATACGTACTTTTAATTCACACTTTGTTTAACCCACAATTTTTACCACAAGGACAAGTTATAAGATAAATAACTGCCTTATAGTGGAGCACGTAATAACACCTTTGATTGGGATCGATTTCCCTGTTTGTGGGTGTTTGAAGGATCTACATTTATAAGTGCCATTGCATTGAGCACAGCCATTACACTTGTAATTTCCATCCAGTAGGGGCGCAAATGGACGTTGTTCAGGAATATCTTGGGGTGGTAAATCAGAGTGTAACAATTGGTTTCTGCCACGCGAGAATACGACCAAGGGAAGGTCCGAAAACACATTACCAAGACTATCATCGTTTTTTAGAATGTGCCAATGTTCGTGAACGATTCCCTTAATTTGTTCAGCGCGCTTTGAATAGCAGGTTATTTCAGCTCATGAAACATGGGACCAACACTTTACATGTTGCATTGTTATTTTTGTCAGTGTAATACGGATACACGATAATTATTACCCCCCTACACGTGCATTTGTCTCAGGATAGAGTAAAGGGATCTCTTACCGTGACCCAGGTAGGGATAAGGTCACACTTGTTGAGCACGAAGATCAGATGCTTCCACGGCTTCTCCTTCCTCATGTAGGTCTCGATGCTCTGCGAGCGCGTACCCATGGGGTCGCGGGCATCCAGCACCTGTATGATGACGTCTGACGAGTCTATCACCTGTGGGTTAAGGAGTGATATTGAGAGAGGAAGGCAGAGTCAGGGTTTGGGCATAACCAGGAGTGAGAGAGTTCGTAGCTGAGCTAAACTCATCTCGAATCACTATATTTCAGAAACATTTTTCAGTGAAGTAAAAGCGCAAGCATGACTGTCACTGTGGTCCATTTTTCCTCTATGGCAGTGACTGAGGCTGCATGACTGCAAAGCCTAGTCAGACTGGCCTGCTTGCTCACGTATCCAACCCCATCACTGCCTGCACACCCCAGCTCGCCATCACGACTAAATAACATTTTAAAACTGGTAGAGGTGCACAGAAAGAATGGAGAGAGAAAAGCAGCTGTGTAGACTAATGGCTTGTTAGGGATGCGGAGAGCTGCTCACAGCCGTCACAAGTGATATTTTTGGATGACGCATTCTGCTATGACATATCGGACATCACGTTCTGACCTTTGATATTCTATTTGTAGGAAGCGTAGGGATGCATTCTGTAATTCATTTCTATATGAGAAACATAGCGGCAAGTTTGCATCCCTGATACCTGCACCGTACCCAGTTTCTATTAGGAAATATCAAGGTGAACTAAAATAAACATTCCTAGATCAGATAGAAGGATGCTGTACCTTGTAGAGTTCTCCCCAAATCCTCTTCGACTGGCCCTTCTTGAAGATCTCCTCACGAGCCTCCTCTCTGTGTGTAGATAACATAGAGTGCAACAGGTGCCACACCCAAACAATAACCACAGACTGGAACTGCTCATGTGGTCCAACATACAGTCTAAAGCTAGGCTATATTATCAAAACAAAGAAAATGGAGTATCAATCATGGAATTGGGGTAGTAGTAAATAGAAAACGGATAGTAGTTATTGGTATACCTGAAAAAGCCCAGTACGTTTGGAAGGCATTGTCACTGTCAGTCAAAGTGACATCAGTGACAGTAGCCAGTGACAGAATTAACACGCACAAACTGCACTCACCTGACCCCATCGTCCTCCGTGACCAAGTCACGGTCCTTCTCAGTGCTGTAGGTCTGTACCGAGACCTCAGCCTGTTCTGCCAGGTCCTTCATGTCTCCCACCATCAGGTTGGGGCGTTTACGCTGCGCCTTGGGCCCGAACGTGTTCTCAAAGCCCTCGGTGTCCAGGATGTGTACCTTAGAGTTCTGCAGAAGATGGTGGCCAAGGGGAGGAGACGGGGAGAGATAATTTAGACAAAATTGTTTGACAGACTGCACTGGTTAGATAACAGGAGGAGAAACAGGGGCTTTTGCAATCTATTTGAGAGGCCATTCTATCACAGCTGCTTCCTGAGAGAAGCAGCAGGAGGGACACATTAGGAAGACAGACAGGGGGAAGACTTGACGATAGATGTGAAAGATGGATGTGGAAATGTGGGACGATAGATGCGATTATGTCTGTGCTGTACTCTCTTATTATGGTCCTCAAATGGGTGTCTGAGCTCTATAACCATAAGCATACTCAAAATGTCTGCAAGTTGTTCAGCTGCCTTACAGACAAACCACAACCCAGGGGGGCTGGAGAAGAGCAGTTCTGTGCTCGCCCAACAGATTTACGGCCGCCTGCGTTGTATCACAGAGTGTGGCTTTGTAATGCCGCATGCAATGCAAAATAAATGCATCCGGTAAAGCAACAGTTGCTCTCTCTCTCGTGTGAAGAAACAAGCAGAATAAAAACCCAACGGCTTGGAGGGGGTTACGGTTGGAACACAACTCTTGGGTGGAACAGTAGTGGAGAGAAAGCACAGTGATGTAGAATTCCGTGTGAGGTATAGGTTAGGTTGTAATTAGTTGGAGCGAACTGCAAAGCTTTATGCGACGGAGCTGGTGGCCATGTTCCAGGGGTTCCACCAATAAACAACGGCGGAGAACAAACACAGCACCTCAAGTATGCAGTGAAACTGTCAATAAACTGCATTGTCTGAGCCAGATCTGATTAGGAGTTAAATTATCCTCCGAAACAGCCGTAAAAGGTAGCCTTAGTCCTATTGCAACACGGAGAGAGAAAACAAACAAACAGTTTATGGATCTCGTCAAAAGCAATGATGTTTAAGATTTCAGCTTCACCTTGACCATCCGCCAGGATGTTTTGGAGGTTGTTCTTTCTAAAACGACGCGTCCATCACCTCCAGTTTCATTCTTCCACCCCTTCTGGTCTTGTTTTGAAGTATTCTAATGCTAAGCCTGGCTTTTTAAATTAAAATCTAACAGTAAATGACAACAAAAAAAATCCTTGGGGAGGAAGCAAAAAACTCAAACAAATACGTGCTACCGACTGAAGATAGAAACTATGGTGAAAACATCACCATAAAATAGAATAAGAGACCTGAAAAAGACCTTGGCGAGAATACTCAGCCAACAAAACGGTGAAGATCAGGAACAGATCAGAAGACAGAGAACCAGAATTGACATCAAATTAAAAATTATTTATGCAATGTATCTGGACTTGCTCACATTCCTTTGGCATGGGGCTCAATTCCCTAAATGGCGTAAGACATGAAATGGCAAGGAGGAGTGGGGAAAGGAGGGAGAGTAAAAAAAAGGAAAAGGCCATTTATTTCCAACAGCTTTGAGCGTCTTGAAAGGTCTCGCACGCATATGGAGCTATTTAGAGGGAAAAGAACACAGAAAAACTCACTCAACAACAATGTTCAGAGAGAACATGAAGAACTGGACAGAAGTATTGTTTGTAGTCTTTTGGGGCGTTTTTTTTATTATAGCAAGGCGAAAATGGACAATAAGTCATATTGTGATACATTTGACCATGTTGCTCAATAACAAATACAAGAACATTCACTGCACATTAGTGGCAGTCGATGATTAAAAAAGCTATTATTTCATGCAGCATATACAGGGAATGCATGACTAATATTTTGATATGAAACCTGTCAAAATAAGATCCAGAATTATCAGATTTATTTTTGGCTCTTCAGAGAATTTGATGACATCTTTGTTCATATTGGCCTATAAGCTATATTATTCACATCCTGAGGAAGTGCAAAACATTTTGCTAGATTGATAACTCAAATTATTTTTGTGTTTATATATAGCCATGTAGGATCATTTATTAATCCTACAAAACTTTCCAGCGCCAGGCGTAGCCTACTTGATGTAACTGAAAGAGTAATAGCTTTTTAAAAAAAACTAATTTGCCTGCAGTAGCACTTTTGTCAATGGTCATATGGTTGTGCTTCTCAGAATGCATCTCTCCCTCCACCATACGCATATCTCACACAGCAGCCGGCCGCGAAACAGGGACAGGCAGATACTTTCATAGCAGGAATCAACATAATGCATAGGCTATTACGGTTGAGAAAATAATGGTTTTAGAGCAATCTACAGGAACATTGTGTAGCAAAATCACCCGGGGGCACAAAGTTGGCCAACTACATCGAACTCTCTCTTGCAAAGCACAACTCGATACAGGCAGGTTGGATCATTGTGAAGCGGAGCAAAACGAGCGGAATAGGCCAGTTGGAGAGGAAGATCCCACCTGACCTGTCAACCCGTGCATTTTTCACCTCACAAATACAGCCTGGTTAAACCGGAATGAACGCTCAGTCTGGTAACCAGGCTCTAAGAAATAGGCTGCCTGAGGAAAACAGTGTAATGATTTTACAATAAGTTAACTGACTTCCAGCATAAATAAAGGGCACTCAACTTGCACTGCACCGACTCAGATGACTAGTTCAAATAAAAGAACAAGATGATAGTTAGAGTTGCATTGTTAGATTTCAGTGAAGCCTTTAATTTTATTGATCATAAATTGTTATTTTAAAAAAACTCACTTGCTATGGCTTTACATCACATGGTTGCAGAGTTGTTTATCCAACAGAACCTAGAGTGTTCTAACGTCAGATACAGTATATATACAAAAGTATGTGGACACCCCTTGAAATTAGTGGATTTGGCTATTTCAGCCTCACCATTGCTGACAGGTGTATAAAATAAGAGCACGCCGCTATGCAATCTCCATAGACAAACACACGGCCCTACTGAAGAGCTCAATGACTTTCAATGCGGCACAGTCATAGGGAAATCTTAATGCTACAGCATAAAATGACATTCTAGACGATTCTGGGCTTCGAACTTTGTGGCAACAGTTTGGAGAAGGCCCTTTCCTGCTTCAGCATGACATTGCCCCGGTGCGCAAAGCCAGGTCTTTACAGAACTGGTTTGTCGAGATCAGCGTGGAAAAACTTGACTGGCCTGTACTGAGTCCTGACCTCAACACCATCGAACACCTTTGGAATGAAATGGAACACCGACTGCGAGCCAGGCCTAATCAGCCAACATTAGCGCCCAATCTCACTAAATGCTCAAAGCTGAAAGTCCTTGCAGCAATGTTCCAACATCTAAGTGGAAAGCCTTCCCAGAAGAGTGGAAAATGTTATAGCAGCAAAGCGGAGACCATATTAATGCCCATGATTTTGGAATGAGCTGTTCGACGAGCAGGTGTCCACATACTTTTGGTCATTATGCATCTATTTTTCTTTTACAAGTGATTTGCCACAAAGCTATAATGACTGTATGTAGATGAGTCCACATGCTACATTTCAGCAACCAAAGCCAGAGGGGCTCACTGAAATTCTAAATAAGGAGTAGTCAGCATCAGAACAGGTTATTCATAATAAACTTGCTTTTCGTTTTAATATAGTAAAGACATTGTATTTGGTTCAAAACATTCCCGAAGACCTAAACTGGAGTTGTACATAAAGGTGTGACCATAGAGCAAGTTGAGGAAGCAAAACTCCTAGGTATTACATTGGATGGTCAAGTGATATTGACAAAGTCGTGGTGAAGATGGGGAGGGTTATGTCTGTTATAAAAAGATTTTCTGCGTTTGACACAAATCAACTGTACTAGTTGTTCAGGCTCTGCTCCCATCTTGATTACTGTCCGGTAATAGGGTCAAGTGCAGGAGAGAAAGACCTAGCAAAGCTGCAGCTGGTTCAAAACAGAGCAGCACGCCTTGCCCTTAACTGTACATACAGAACTAAAATCAACAACATGCATGCCAGTCTTTCTTGGTTGAGGGTTGATGAGCGATTAACTGCTTCTGATCTACTTTTTATAAGAAATATTACTGACGAAAATTAGAGGTCGACTTATTCTGATATTTTAATGGCGATTATTCAAGGACCAAAAAAAGCTGATACCGATTAAAATTGGACGATTAATGTTTATTTATATATACAGTTGAAGTCGGAATTTACATACACTTCAGTTAGAGTCATTAAAACTCATTCTTCAACCACTCCACAAATTGCATGTTAACAAACTTGCTTGATCCCAAGCATACTTTCAAAGTTGTGGGCAAAATGGCTTGAAGACAAAGTCAAGGTATTGGAGTGGCCATCACAAAGCCCTCACCTCAATCCTATGGAAGAATTAAAAAGTGTGTGTGAGCAAAGAGGCCTACAAACCTGACTCAGTTACACCAGCTCTGTCAGGAGGAATGGGCCACAATTCACCCAACCTATTTGTGGGAAGCTTATGGAAGGCTACCCAACACATTTGACCCAGGTTAAACAAACAATGTAAAGGCAATGCTACCAAATACTAATTGAGTGTATGTAAAACTTCTGACCCACTGGGAATGTGATGAAAGAAATTAAAGCTGAAATAAATCACTCTCTCTACTATTATTCTGACATTTCACATTCTTAAAATAAAGTGGTGATTCTAACTGACCTAAGACAGGGAATTTTTACTAGGATATAAATGTCAGGAATTGTGGAAAAACTGAGTTTAAAATGTATTTGGCTAAGATGTATGTAAACTTCCGACTTCAACTGCATGTATTTGTAATAATGACAATTACAACATTTTTAACTTAATATAATACATCAATAAATTCAATTTAATCTCAAATAAATAATGAAACATGTTCAATTTGGTTTAAATAATGCAAAAACAGTGTTGGAGAAGAAAGTAAAAGTGCAATATCTGCCATGTAAAAAAGCTAACGTTGAAGTTCCTTGCTCAGAACATGAGAACATATGAAAGCTTTTAACACAAGTCGTCAATATTCCCAGTTAATACGTTTTAGGTTGTAGTTATAGGAATTATGACACGTTGACTATTTATCTCTATACCATTTGTATTTCATATACCATTGACTATTGGATGTTCTTATAGGCACTTTCTTATTGCCATCACCCGCTTGAAGTCATAATGAGCTCTGTGAATGAAGCATTGCTAAGAGCTGCTGGCCAACGCAGTAAAGTGCTGTTTGAATTAAGCCTGCTGCTGCCGCCTACCACCGCTCAGTCAGACTGCTCTATCAAATCATAGATTTATTGATAATAAACGCACAGAAATACAATCCATGGTAATTAATATGGTCATATCCAGAAACGATCATTTTGAAAACAAAACATTTATTCTTTCAGTGAAATACGTATTTTATCAAAGGGGTGGCAACACTACGTCTAAATATTGCTGTTACATTGAAGGTTGTGCAATGTTATGTCATAAATATGTAAAAATCTGGCAAATTAATTCTGGTCCTTGTTGGGAAGAAATGGTCTTCCCACAGTTCACAATGAGCCAGGTGGCCCAAACTGCTGCATATACCCTGACTCTGCTTTCACTAAACGCAAGAGAAGCAACACAATTTCCCTAGGTAATATTACCTGCTAACATGAATGTCTTTAACTAAATATGCAGGTAAAAAAAAATCAAAACTACTTGTGTATTGATTTTAAAAAGACATTATGAATGGGTACATTTGTGCAACGAATGTGCTTTTTTCACGATTGCGCTTTTATTAAATCGTCATCCGTTTGGCGAAGTTGAAGTAGGCTGTGATTCGTTGATAAATTAACAGGCAACACATTGATTATATGCAATGCAGGACATGCTAGTTAACCTAGTAATATCAACCATGTGTAGTTAACTAGTGATTATGTGAAGATTTATTGTTTTTTATAAAATACGTTTTTTTTTTAACCTTTATTTAACTAGGCAAGTCAGTTAAGAACAAATTCTTATTTTCAATGACGGCCTAGGAACTGTGTTCAGGGGCAGAACGACAGATTTGTACCTTTGTCAGCACGGGGGTTTGAACTTGCAACCTTCCAGTTACTAGCCCAATGCTCTAACCACTAGGCTACCCTGCCGGCCCGAATGCTAGCTAGCAACTTACCTTGGCTCCTTGCAGCCACAAGGTCATTTTGATGCTGCACTTGCATAACAGGTGGTCAGCCTGCCATGCAGTCACCTCGTGGATTGCGATGTAAATCGGCATCCAAAAAGGCAGATTACCGATTGTTATGAATAATTGGCCGGTTCAACTTATCGGTCGACCTCCAGTCTATATAATCAAATAACATTCAGCTCAGATACCCATACATACCCCACAAAACATGCCAACAAGGGTTTCTTCAAAAACGAATTCACTGCAACGCACAGTTTTATACAGAGCCATGATCACATGGAACTCCCATCTCCAATTATTCAAGCAAAACTACCTAAAAACAGATTAAAAAGCAACTCATGGAACAGCGGGGACAGTGAGGAGCCACTTTTTTTTAATGTATTGTTTGTATAATGTTGTATTTAAAATGTGTGTGACTTGTCTATCAGTGTTTTGAGTTTGTGGACCCCAGGAAGAATAGCTGCTGCTTCTGGAAAAGCTAATAGTGATCTAAAAAAATAAAAATTAATGTTCATATCACACAAGACAGACAGACCACTACAGCTTTGCCAGATGGGACAATATTGAATAACATTGCGTGAGATCGAACACAATTGACACTCCCTGTTGTCAAAAACATCACCACCACAAATATGAAAGCACACAGTGTGTAGAGTGCCGTCTGCTCACCATCAAGTAGCCAACTCCACCCCAGTATTGAGTCACTTGGTGTCCTAATTTGACCGGGGTCGTATTCATTAGGCACCAAACAGAAGACTAAAAGTCCTGAACCACTTTTAGTTTTCAGTAGCAAAACATTTTGCTACAGTGGGCTAATGTAGCACGGTCTACCGAAACGTTGGTACTTTTCGATACTAAAAACATGAACGGTTTGATACTAGAATTTGTTACTTTCAGCACTTGTGTCAAATGTGTCTCAAGTCATATACGGATTGAGAGGAGCTAGTCTGTCTAGTAATTTGTCTGAATCTTTTCAAGGGGGACAGTAGTAAGATAGCCAGGCTACTTGCGCATGCAGCATACACAGCGCAAGCCACATTTGAGAAGCAAGCGGGAGAGAGAAAATACCAACAACATGGCTTCTTCAAACTAAAACATAACTCCACGCCCCCATGTTGTTGACGAAAGGGTCTCCAGAAGTGAACTGTGGGAATACGTTGCGTACAGAGCAGATGAGGGCCAGCCAACAGAAACAACTAAGCACAAGGTGCTACAAAGCAGTGCAAGGAAGGTTTATTCCAAAACGACCAACAATTCTTTAGTGTGGAGAAAAAGTATGTGAACCCTTTAGAATTACCTGTATTTCTGCATAAATTGTTCATAAAACGTGATCTGATCTTCATCTAAGTCACAACAATAGACAAACAGTCTGGTTAAGCTAAAAACACAAACAATTATAATTTGTCATGTCTTTATTGAACACACAGTGTAAACATTCACAGTGTTGGTTGAAAAAAGTATGTGAGACCTTGGATTTAATAACAGGTTGACCCTTCTTTGGCAGAAATAAACTCAACCAAACGTTTTCCGTAGTTGCGGAACAGACCTGCACAACGGTCAGGAGGAATTTTAAACCATTCCGTTTTACAAAACTGTTTCAGTTCAGCAATATTCTTAGGATGTCTGGCGTGAACCACTCGAGGTCATGCCACAGCATCTCAATTGGGTTGAGGTCAGAACTGACTGGGCCACTCCAGAAGGCATATTGTTGATCTTTTGGGTTGTTGTCCTGTTGCCTCACCTAACTTCTGTTGAGTTTCAATTGGAGGACAGATAGCCTTACATTGTCCTGCAAAATGTCTTAATAAAATTGGAAATTATTTTTTCTGGTCGATAATAGCAAGCTGTCCAGGATCTGAGGGATCAAAGCAGCCCCAAACCATGATGCTCCCTCCACCATACTTTACAGTTGGGATGAGGTTTGATGTTGGTGTGTTGTGCCTTTTTGTCCTCCACATAGTGAAGTGTGTTCCGTCCAAACAACACAACTTCAGTTTCATCTGTCCACAGAATTGTTCCAGTAGCGTTGTGGAACATCCAGGTGCTCTTTTCCGAACTTCAGACGTGCAGCAATGTTTATTTTGGACAGCAGTGGCTTCTTCCATGGTGTCCTCCCATGAAAACCATTCTTGTTTAGTGTTTTACGTACTGTAGACTCGTCAACAGAGATGTTGGCATTTCTGTAAGTCTTTAGCTGACACTCTAGGATTCTTCCTAACCTCATTGAGCCTTCTGCGCTGTGCTCTTGCAATCATCTTTGCAGGACGGCCACTCCTAGGAAGAGTAGC